>NC_056729.1:1694874573-1695174573 GCF_019279795.1 Protopterus annectens | reverse complement strand
TGTATCTTAGCTCAAAAAAATAATTTCCTTAGCTACGTCAGTTTGCTCACCCAGTATCTCTGACAAAGCAGTTTGCAGGGAATCTTTAAAGTCTGCCAACTCATTACACTTCCAGAAAATATGTGCCCGGTTGCCTCTTTTCTTACCCATCACACCTAGAACATTTGCTATATCCTAAATCTTTTAGACTTTGTTGCATATTTGGGGGACCTACATATATCCCCCATTGTTTCTTTGTGATTTACTTATCCACTCTCTTCCCAATCCTTTCTAACCTCCACCGATGATTCTTGTAGTTATCATGCAATATTTTTAAGCTGTACTAAGTATTCCTTTTTTAATGGCAGCTTTTGTTCTACATTCTACTAAAAAATCTACCAGTGTTGTCTTTTGTTTAGGACCCCCCTATTTCTTTCTCTTTGCTTATAACAATCCTTGATAGGGAAGACCAAAAAAATTCTTGGCGTCTTCCCATTCTGTTACCTTTGCCTCTCTAGTTATTTGCTCCCAGTACCTTGGTTCCTTTGCAGTTTTCTCCAATAAATTCCAACCCGCTCTTGCCTATTGTCTGTATCCCTAATTGCAGTCATCCCTATCAGCAGACTCTCCCTTCTCCATTCCCATGTTAGCTTATTTCATAGTGTACTTTCTGCTGCTTTGAGTGTAACATTCTGTATGATTATTATTTTTTTCCTTAAAAGTTTGCATCCAAAATCCCAGTCTCTTCTTGTTTCTTGAGCTTCCCCCTGTTTCGTCATCATCCCTTATCACTTGGAATTCTAGGTTTTTACTTGTGCTAATTTATAGGAAATTGTGTTGCTCGGAAATACCCCTTCATATTTGGTAATCTCAGCTAAAATCCTTCAGCTCTTCATTAACTGCTATCCACAACTTTCCTTTGATAAAATTATGCCTGACCCGAGTATAAGACTAAAGGAACTAAAAACATTTAACTGCTTCTGTCTTGCTATCGATAGCTATATAACAGAGCTTCCATTTTCTTAGTTTTTGTACAAACTTTTGTTTAGTGTCTTCCCACATTCTTTTAGCTGCCACACCGGAATAATTTTTAATCCATACTATTACTTCATTATATCATGTCCCCATAAATATGGATATTGCTGAACCAATTCATGTGTGGCTACATAATTTACCACTACTGACTTTATTTTAGCTTCATTAATTTTGTATCCCCAAAAGATTTGAAAGCGTCTCAAAATGTTCCACAACACTGTAATGTCCCTTTCTGGTTTCGTCCGGTATAAAATATCATCTGCAAATAGAAATTCACGGATATAACTGGTATGGTAGTCAAGAAAAGCTGGTTTTGAGTCTCTTATTTTCTTTGCCAGTCATTCTAAATGTAATGCAAGTAACAAAGGGGAGTGAGAGAACACCCCTACGGGGTTGCTCTGCTCAAGCAGAAATTATCAGAGAGGACCCCACCCACTTAATTTTTGCCTCCACCCCTCTCATATAGCCTCCTAATCAACATTATAATTTTGCCACAAAACAGTCACCAGCCCAAACAGGTTCCTGAGTTCTAAATAAGTCCAAAAAAGAATGATAAAAACACAGAAGAACTCTGGTATGACCAAAGTTTCCAGTTTCAGTTGAAGTTTTAATGTTAAAACATAAGTGCTTTCGCAGGAAGACCTGCTTCATCAGATGCTAATAAATACAACTAAAATGTACTTCTGTTTATACAACCTCTCTAACAAGTACAAGTAGTCACATGATACAAATGAAGTGGTAACAGTTAACATCAAAGGGTGTAACTTGAACTCACTAACCTACTGAGTGAAGTTGTTGTTGTGTCTTTCGGCTTATCCCAGTTAGGGGTCGCCACAGCGGAACTCCGGTCCACAAATGTTTGGTAGTGGATTTTTACGTGCCGAGTTACCAGCCCCGACGCACATCCTTCAACGAAGGTACGCTCATTCACGCATGCCTCCACACAGAAGATACTCTAGCTGAGAATCGAACGGGACAACGTCTTGCTGTGAGGCAACAATGCTACTGCAGCACCACCACCGCAACCTACTGAGTGAAGTAAATGCACACAAACATACACTGCTGCCACCACCGCAACCTACTGAGTAAAGTAAATGCACACAAACATACACTGCTGTTTGTAAAAAGCACTTATGAAAAATGTATACCACTTAATTTGTATCATGTGACTACTTGTATTTGTTAGAGATTGCATAAATAGAAGCACAGTTTAGTTGTATTTATTAGCATCTGATGAAGCAGGTCTTCCTGCGAAAGTACTTATGTTTATTAACATTAAAACTTAAGCTGAAACTGGAAACCTTGGTTGTACCCGAGTTCTTCTGCGTTTTTATCATTGTCAGCATTATAATTTTATCAGGGAATGCAAATACTTCCATTGCCCTGCTAATAAACTCCCAGTTTACTTTGTCAAATGTTTTCCAGTGCATCAAGACCCATCAACAATAGTGGTGTTTTCTTACATTCTGCTTCCCTCTAGGTCATTAATGCTCTTTTAATGTTGTCAAATGTTTGCCTCCCTCCACAAAACCACACTGATCCATGTTGATCAATTCTGGTATTACTTTTGACATTCTTTTAGCCATTATAGACTTGAACACTTTATAATCATGTTTCAGTATGGAAATGGGCCTGTATGAAGCTGGATCCGATGGGTCTTTACCCTCCTTAGGTATTACAGCTACCACAGTTTTCTTCCAGGATGTTGGTACTTCTCCTACTTTTAAAATACTATTAAACAAAGCCTTCTAGATCTTGTATCAGTTTTTTTTTCCCTCCTAGCTTCCAAACGTCCACAGGAATACCATTTGTTCCTGGGGGCTTTCCTATAGATGAGATAATTATACATCACCAATTTTATCTCATCTCATCCTATAGTAACTGTTAGTAATTGAGCCTCATCTGCCTCTAACCTTGGCATATTTAATTCTTCCATAAACATTTCCATTTGTACCTTTTCTTGATTTCCATATTTCATTGCTTTATACAGACTTTCTTAGAATTTCCGAAATATTTATCATAATTATACAGGATCTCTTGTTATCTTCCTTGTTATAGACTCCCTAAGCTTGGCGACAGCCCTTTCTACTTTCTGTTGCCTGAGTCAGTGTGCTAAAAGTTTTTGTGCTCTACAGGTATTATCAAAAAACAGTTGTTTAACAGCAGTCTTTCTGAGCTCATGCATATTCTTGAGGTAATCCGTTATCTTGTGTTTAGCATTCTGCACTTGCTCCCCTTGTTCTGTGGGATTTCCCCCTATTTTGCAGTACTTTAACATTTGTCAGTCCCTCTAAATAATTCTTGTTACTTCTTAACCATATCTCCCTTTCTTTTATTGCCACTCTGTGAACTCCGCTTTAATTTTATCCCACTCCTAGTTATATTTTCAGGTGAAATTTCTATGTTCTCTAATAGCCATTGAATAATTTCCACTACCCAACTGTCAGTGGTTTCACAAACAAATGCAAAAAAGAACAAGCAGTGAGCTATAATAAAAATGTGGAGTGCAAATAGCTGTGCTGTAGGAGATATTTATTTCATTTTACATTTGTTAACCAGGATGGTCCGACTGGACACAGGTCCATTTTCAGCAGAGGCCCGGGGAGAAAAACTCCACAGTAAGTAAAATTTTACACTATGTTAAAATACAGTATACAGAGAATTTTCAAACAATATGTTAAAATACAGTATACAACAGAACACCTAAGATATCTATATCTATATCTATATCTCCAGGAAAAAATAGATACACACGGTTAATAAAAGAATAAGTATACAAATTCAGTCAGCATTAGGAGAAGACCTAGACTGTAATATATATTACAGTAGGTATATTAGGAAGTGAGATATATAAGTGGAATAATTTGAGGATTTGTATAATACATGGGCATAGCCACTTATTCTTCGTGTGTTCTAAGTAAGTTTTTAATGTGAGAAGAGGTAGGGAGCAGAAATCGGAGCAGGAGGGAGATTATTCCAGGTTCTAGCTATGGAGTGGGAGAACAGTGCTTTTCCTGCGGTATTGTTAGCTGTAGAGATACAGAGGAGCAGTTTGTCGGAAGATAGGATGGTTTGTATTATAGTGGGTGAGAAGTTGTTCTAGTGCAGGGTCTTTTTCTGGATGTCTTGCCACTAATTAATTGGCGATAGTTTAGTAGCTGGGGAAGTTCCAGCCATTGCAGTTCCTTTAGAGCCTGCCAATGGTGGGTTCTAAAGGTGGAGTTGTTTGCAAACTTGGCAATTTTATTATAACATGATTTGAGTCTGGCAAGGTCAAGTTTTCTAAGCTGGGTAAGAATTGGAGCAGTATATATTAGGGTAGACAAGAGGTGAGTTTGGGCTAGGGTAATCCATGCTTGTTTTGAGAGGGATTTCCTGTGCCTATATAGTGTTCTCAATATTTTATGGACTTTTTTGATAGTTTGTAAAATGTGGATGTCGAAGTGTAGATTTTTATAAATTTAAACGCCTAGGAGTTTGGTATGGTCAGAGGGAGAGATAATGGTGCCATTTCTGGAGGAAATAGTGAAGGAGAGGGGTGGAAATGGTTTTGTTGGGGGTGGAAAGTAATAATTTGGTTTTATTAGGGTTTAGGATAAGTTGTATCTGAATGAGCCAACTTTCCACAGAGCTAAATTATTCCTGGTGAGTTGTTGTAGAGTGGGAAGTGATGGAGCTGAACAGATGAATCGTCAGCGTATTGTATAAGAGAAGCATGCTGTGTGGTGGTATGGAGATTATTGGTAAATATGGAGAAAAGAAGTGGGCCTAATATGGAGCCTTGTGGTACACCTATGGTAGTTGGGAGTAAGGGGGAATAGTACACTTTGCCATTGAACAGATTGTTGCCTATTTGACAGATAGCTTTTAAACCAGGCTATGGTGGAAGGGGCAAATGATAGGGATGTCAGGGTGTCTAGTAAGGAATGTGAAACCATGTCAAATGCTTTGGAGCGGTCTAGAAATATTGCAGATAACAAAGTTATTATTTCTGTGTTGGTTGATCAGATTGGTGAGAGAGAGCAGAGCGGTGGTTGTGCTATGGTGTTGTCAGAAGCTATGCTGTGTGGGGGAGAGGAGATGGTGTGAGTTTAGGATATTGTGTTACCTCAGAGTGTATACATTTCTGTAGTATTTTAGATAAGGGGGCTAGAATGGCAATGGGGCTATAATTTGAGTATTCGTAAGGGTTTCCACCTTTATGTAGTGGAATAATGTATGATACCTTCCATAGCTATGGGACATATACTTGTATGGAGCGATTGATAAGAATAGAAATAGGGTAGTATAAGGATTCAGCAGCTGTTTTTAGGAAGTTGGCTGGTAGATTGTCAGCGGCATGGGTGGTAGGTTTCAGTTTTAGGAGGCGTTTTTTAATTGTTTAGGTGGGAACAGGTGAGAGTGTAAAGAATGGGATGTTGTCAGGGCATTTGGTTGGGTTATATGTAGGGCTGTTTCTGGATAGTTGGGAGGATAGTGTTGAGATGGATTCTGTGAAGTGGTGATTGAATTGGGAGGCAGTGTCCTTGTCATTCGTGGAGTTAGGAGTGGGAGTGGCAGTTTTGCCTGGTTTTAGGAGAGAGTTAATGGCATGCCAAAACTTTTGGGGATCTTTTGAATGTTTGTTTTGGATCTTGAGGAAGTGATTTTGTCTATCGAGTTTAGTTTGTGTCTTGGCCTGATGTCTAAGTTGTAGGTAACTTTGTTTGGCTAGGCTAGTATTGTATTTCTTCCAAATTCTCCAAGCCATATCCCTTGACTTTAGAAGGGCTCTAGTTTCCCTAGTTAGCCATGGTGCATAGTTTGACTTGGCTCATATTTTCCTAATTGGTGTGAGTCTGTCAAGGATATTGATGAGAATATTGTTGAAGTAGTCAAAGGCTTGGTCTAGATTTAGGGTTTGTAGTGGTTTCCAGTAACTATGTTTTAGAATACTGTTTAGTTCTTGTCTAGTTTATGATCATCTCTGACTTGTCTAAAAACAATGGGTTTGGCTGTGTTGGTACATTTCCGCAGGAGGAAGGTGGGGAGATGGTCACTAAGACCACCAGGAAGGCATCCTGTTTGATAGTTTTGTTTGGGGCAGTTAACTAGTGTCCAATCTAGAATAGATGGTTTGTGGGGGCTTTTATCGATTCAAATGGGTTCCTGGATAGGTTGGGTAAAACTGTAAAGATTAATATGGTTAGTGGGGTTGTTAGAGGTACAGGCTGACCAGTCAGGTTCAAGTCACCGCGTAAGATGGTTTCTTGGGGGAGATGATCTGTGGCCCATTGTAACATTTCTTCAGTGATGGGAGAGTTATTAACAGGGGGAATATAACAGCAGAGAATGATCGTTTTTGTCTCATTTATGCTTAGGTTTGAACCTAAGGTTTCGGCATTTTGAAATTTAGGTATATGGGTTTGTAGAGGTTTGATGTTGATTAAATTTTTGTGGAGGATAGCAACTCCACCTCCTTTTATGCCCACTTTATCCAGTCTTAGGCTATTATATCCTGGTGGGAGAATTTCTTCAATGTGAAGTTGTCCCATCTCGCCGTTAATTCTTTACTGATGGGTTCGAAGCTGATCCCTTGGCTCTGAGTCGGCCAATTGCAAAGCTCAAGGTCTTCAAATAGGTCGAGGCCAAGTCCCTATCCCATGATGCACCTAGAGTTACTTCAGATCTAGTTTGCCACTGCAATAGATCGGAGGTTCTGCTATTGGCTCAGGCCACTAAAACTGTTTTTTTCTACTTTTTTATTTACTTATATTTAGATAGATAGTTTAAATAGTTTATAAAGCTCTTACAGCTTTTTGGTGTGTGTTGTTATATTTTAGTCCCTTCCGTTGTAGTTGGCCTTTTGTTTTAGGCCTAGTTTAAAAACTTTTCTAATTAATAAGAGTGTGTTTAGTCAGTGACCTTTGTCACATTCTTTGCTAAATATTTAGATAGTATATAGTTATTGGCTGTGTGGTGTGTTTAGCTTTAATTTTTTTTTAGAAAGGCTTGAATTTATTAATTACTGTTAGTTTTTGTAGTTAACAGTAATTTGGTTTGGCATTGATATTCATTAGCTGCTAGGTACAACACACTGTCTAAATATTCTGTCTTTTTTCCTTGCATAGTCTGCTCATATTGTGTGTGTTACACAGTTTGTGGTGACAGTAATTTACCTTTTTCCTATCACTTTAATGTTTACATTTGTGTGTGTGTGTGTGTGTGTGTGTGTGTGTGTGTGTGTGTGTGTGTGTGTGTGTGTGTGTGTGTGTGTGTGAGACTTAGCCTGATTTTATTAAGGCTTTTTGTGGATAATTAGCGTCTATATCATGTTGTCGAAAGACTAAAATGTCGAACGGCAATATGATCGTAAATGCCATACACCTAAACTGTTCTTGTGGGGGGCTGCACCCCCCACGCCCCCCCCCCTAATTATATATACGAACTCAGAGGTCTCACTACAGTGAGGAAAGGGAAAATTTCCTGATCCTCACTATACCACGATCCCACAACACTCTCAATGTATGGCATTTACGATATTATTGCCATTTGACATTTTCAAAATTCGATAACGTGAAGTAGACCCGATAATTAGCATTAGATTTTTTTTTTTTTTTTTTTTTTGGTGTGGTGACAGCAATTTTTCTCTGTTCAATGACTGACCAAGAGCACCCCCCCCCCCAAGCCCCCCACGTTTGGCTTCAAAAAGTGCCCAAAGTGTGGCCAAAAGATGTCTGTAGCAGACAGCCATGGAAATTGTGTGTACTGTTTAGGAGCCCTGCATTTACAAGATAGCTGTTCTGTATCCCATTCCTTCTCCTCCAGGGTCCTACAGCAAAGGAAAAGAAAACTGATTGACAGAGGGTTGTTGAAACCGTCGTTTCAAGAAGCTTTGAGCGACCAAGATGGTTCCAGCAAGTCCTCAAAGTCTTCTAAGACTTCAGACTCTAAGAAATCCAAAAAAGCTTCGACTTTGGCTCCACTGCCATCGGAACCGACAGTCTTTTCTTTTCGGAGCCTGTCCCCATTCTTGGAACCGGTATCCGAAGCTCCTAAGAGTCTGTTACTACAGTCGGTACCACCTTCGATGCGCTCATCTCGGTCCTCTATCAGCCTTTCTGATCGGGATGTGGATCATGTGGGGCAGAAGCTGTTATCGGCACCGGCCTTGGCAAACATTTTATCGGCTTAGACCCAAATGGCTTCGGAGCCGAAGACCCTTGCACCAGCTCAAACCATTCCTCCTCCTAGCCATGCTGGTCCTTCGGAGCTGGGGGAGTCTGACCTGTTGATCGTGGAACCCTCTGAGCAGACTCCTGCTCCAGTATCTTCGGCCCCATGCACTCTGACATCCTCAGTGCCAGACGAGGACTCTAGGAGCCGATACACTCTGGTCGGGTATGGGGAGGATAGTCGGACCGACTTGTCGGTTCTGAGACTGCCTCTCGGGGCTTTGGCTCGGATGAGCTCGGCTGTTACCTCTGGTTTGGAGCCCACTGTCCCGTGCTGGGGGTATTGACTGTTTCCTTGTATCCATCGGTTCTCTCGCATTGGAGCAGGGGTGCTTTCAGTGCCATGAGGAGAGTTATGTCTCCTAGGACATCCTCGACCTCAGGTCTGGCTTCCTCCTCCCCTAAAGCACCTGTCTGCTTCTGCCTCATGCATCCTGACCAAGCGTAGAGGCCCAGAGCCTCAGTAAGCCCCATTGAGTGGCCCTTGCTCTTCCGAGGCCTCACCAGAAGCTCCCACTGATGAGGTTCCCAGGAAGAGATTGTGTAAGAGGGAAACCTCTAGACTCCCCCAAGGAGTCTCTAACATCAGATACTGACTTAGATGAGTCAGAAGTGTCCCCACAGTCCCCCTCTGAAGAAATCTAATTTGCTGCGATACTTGAAATCCTTAGGCAGAGGAGTGACTGGCAGTCCAAAAGCCCTACTGAGGATGTCAGTTCTCTTGAAGGCTTTCGGGTCACAGCCCTCCACCTCTTGGGGTGTTTCTGCCCTTCGATGAGCTGATGAAGCTGGTCTTACGAAGGGCGTGACAGTCTCCAGATACTATGGAGCCTGTCCCTAGGAGGCCTAATACATTCATTTCTGCCCCCCCTTGACAAATCTTTCTAATAAAAGGTGTTCCAGTTGATGCCATGGTGGTGGCGGCAGCTGTTAGTTCGCTCAACTATTTAACCGATTTTACCAGGTTACAAAGAGATCTCCTTAAAGAGTTAGGAGATGCTCTTCAGGGTACAGTGGCTGCAGGAGCTACTGACGAAGTTGCCACCCAGCTTGCTACCCTCAGTTCTGTAGTGAACTCATCCATGCGCCTCATCTCATACGCAGCTGATGGAACGAGTAGGGCAGCGGGTACAGGAGTTGCTGTTAGGAGACACTCCTGGATGCGCTTGTTTTTCTTCGCGGAGCCCTTCGTCATCCTTCGTGAATACTCCCTTTGATTGCTTGTCCTTTTCGGGCCTAAAGTGAAGGAAACCTTAACCAGGTGTGAGCAGGATGGAAAGACTGTGTCTGCTGTTGGGGTCTGTTTTTCTACCCCTACCAGACCCTACCCCAAGGGTCAAAGGGGAGGAAAAATGTGGTTCCGAAAAGCCCAAGGAGCCTTTCAGGACACACATAGTGAACCCCCCTTCAGAGGCAAAGGAGGGGGCAATAATAGAAGACACCGCCCTCACAGCAGAGGGGTTCCGCAACACGGGGCGACAGATCACTTCTCTGGGAAGCCCTACCAGCACTCCTGAAAGGAGGCCCAGCTGTCCTGCTCAGGAGGCAGTCAGGGGTCGCTTATCTTTGTACCCAAACACCTGGCTCAAAATAACAAAAGAAACACCTGGCTCAAAATAACAAAAGAGAGCTGGGTACAAAGTATCATTTCCAGAGGATACTTCATCCCATTCGTCACATCCCCTCCACCCATAAGAAAAATCCCAGATGTTCCACCCAGTTACAGGGAAAAAGCAACAATAGAGGTCCAAACATTGCTAAGAAAGAGTCATCCAACCAGTCCCAGCAGACCAGACAGGATCTGGAACTTACTCTAGATTCTTTTTAGTTCCAAAAAAGACGGACTGGAGACCCATATTGGACCTCAGCAGACTGAACAACTATGTAAAGAAAGAGAAGTTCCAGATGGTCATGCTTCAGTCTATACTTCCCTTTTTAGGGAAAGACAATTGTATGTGCTTGATAGATCTCAAGGATGTGTACTACCACATAAAAATGCCAGGCCATCCAGGGATCATCTGCGCTTCCGGCTGGGAGACTATCATTACCAGTTTCGAGCCCTGACCTTGGGTCTCACTACAGCCCCCAGAGTGTTCACCAAATGCATGGCAGTGGTCATGGCTCACCTGAGGCGTCTAGGATTCCAGGTGTTTCCGTACCTAGGCGAATGGCTCTTTACCGCCAAAACCAGGCATCAACTCATTCAGGCCAGGAAGTCCACTCTGTCACTCTGCAATCAACTGGGCATTACAATCAACTCTGATAAATCTGCCTTCTCTCCATCGCAGCATAACTGGACACCATCACCACCACACTAAGGATTCCAATGGAAAGAGTCTTTCTTCTTCGTCAGCATGTCAGTGTTCTGATATCCAAAGACAGAGCACCAGCATCAGAAGTTCTGAAATTGTTAGGCATGATGGCAGCAGCAATTCTAGCCATACCACTAGTTTGTATGCACATGCGGATACTAGAATGGCTATTGTTCACTCAATAGTCTTACCAGAAGCTTCCCATGTCTCCCAGCATAATAATCACAAATTCCTGCAAAAAGAATGTTTGGTGGTGGTTGACCTCACTTCATGTCATGATAGGACATCCATTTGTGCTACCCTCGCCAGCGGCCACAGTGACCACAGACGCTTCCCTGATAGGATGGGGGGGGGGCCATTTTCAGGGAAAGACAGTGCAAGGCACATGGACCGATCAAGGGACACATCTGCATATCAATAGTCATGGTGATGAGAACAGTACTTTTGGCATTGCAGTACTTTCAGGACTCTCTTCCTCTGGGTACGATTGCGATTCAGACAGACATGTCGGTGGTCTGGTATTTGAACAAACCAGGAACCAGGTCTTAACCCCTTTGTCGCGAGGCTGTCCGAGTATTGCTGTTTTGCACATCCCAAGGAAATCCAAATAGCAGACAAGCTGAGCAGGGTAATCTTGTTGCCCCACGAGTGGTCCCTCAAAGAAATAGCGGACAGGATGTTCTGCAGTTGGGGCCAGCCTTGCTGCAACCTTTTTGCCAGTCACATGAGCACGAAATGCAGAAGCTACTTTGTCCTGATTCCTACTCCAGGAGAAGCCCCATGGGACTCATACACGATTGACCTCCGGGTCTCTTCTATGCACTTCCATCTTTCTAGTAGCTATTACTTCTGCCCACAGAGTGTCAGAGCTTCAGGCTTTATCCATCAAGCCTCCTTATTTTATATTCCATGCTGACAGAGTCTCACTTGGAACAAACCCCTCATTCTTGCCCAAAGATTGCATTGAAACCAATCTTAACCAAATTATTGATATGCCAGTCTTCTTCCCCAACCATTCAAACAATTTAGAATAGATGCTGCACAAACTTCATATTCACAGACAGCTCAGATTTTATTTGGATAGAACAAAAGACTTAATAAAATCAGACTAGCTTTTTGTTTCATTTTCAGACTCCAGGAAGGGTAGACCAATGGCTAAAACAACTCTGTCTAAATGTTTATCTGATTGTATCACCTTTGCTTATTCTGCTGCCAATATACCCTTGCAGCATAAAATTAAAGTTCACTCAGCCAGAGCAGTTTCTACATCTTCTGCTTTTTCTGCCAGACTTCCTATTGATAACATTTCTGCAGCAGCCACTTGATCAAAACCTCATACCTTTATCATTCATTACAAAGTTGACAGGGCCTCCTTTGGATCCACGGTCTTGAGAAATATACTCCCGTGAGCCACCCGAGGTTGATGGTGCTTGGGACGCTACCCATTAGTAAAGAATGAATGGCGAGATAGAACAACTTCACATAAAGAAGTCATGTACTTGGTGTAACGTTCCATGTGAGTTGTTCATCTCGCCTTCATTCTTAAGTCCATCCCTCCTACCCCCTCCGGGGCTGTTAGATGACCGAGATGCTGGATTCATCCTGGTTGCTCAATCCTTCTGTACCCTTCCTGGGAGTGAAAGAATGACATGTGGTATTATACGCAGCAAACAAGATCGGAGGTAACTCTAGGTGCATCATGGGATAGGGACTTGACCTCGAGCTATTTGAAGACCTTGAGCTTTGCAATTGGCTGACTCGGAGCTGAGGGATCGGCTCTGAACCCATCAGTAAAGAATGAAGGCGAGATGAACAACTCGCATGGAATGTTATGGTAAGTACATTACTTCTTTTTTTGGGTACTAGGTTTTAGCCACGGCTCGGTAATGGTTAGTATGTCAAGGAAGTAGTGAGCTATAAATGTGTAGGTCAGAAAGTTTGTTAGAGATACTTCTGATGTTGACATTCAGAATCAATGGGTCAGAGATTTGCCGAGTAGAGAGTTTTGTGTTCCAGGGTTTGGATGTATGTCTCCAGATATAAGTAGATTTTTAGTGAAAAACAGTATGTGTTTAATTGTGTGCACTGTCTTTGTTGGATCTAAATGATGTTTTTCTAGTGTTAGATGGTGTTGCGTCAGACTTATGAATGGGTAAGATTAAGCTGTCTTTAAATAATGTAGAAGAGATGGGAAAGAAAATGTGTGAGTGTATATTTGTTTGAGAAAGTATTATGTGGAATGATGTGTTTTCTAGTGTTGTGTTTGTATGTAATGATGTGATGTTTGTTAGGCATGTGAGGGTTAGAGAAATCCTAGGATTACTAGTATTTTATGAGGGAGTAGTGGTGGGTCTTAGTGGTTTTGGGGTTCAAGTATGGGTGTGAGTGTGAATGCATGGCAGATAGATACTATGTACCTTTTTAAGGTAGAAATTTGATAGGGGGTGTGTATGAGAGGTCGTTGATTGGAGGAGGTTGTGGTCAAGTGATCTGGGTTAGAATAAATATAGAGGTAGTGGGGGCGGGTGAGAAATGGGGGGGTAGGGTAGGGGAGTGAGTCGAGCTTAGCTGGGGCTACACCAGTACTCGAGACTGTGGAACCTATCTATAGGGCTGGTTAGGATAGAACAGTAAACGGAAGATGCCCCTGTAATTAAGCAGGAGTGGGAGGGAGTTTTGCAGGTTCAAGGTGGGAGAGGGGGTAGGCACAAACTAATACCAAGCTGTGAGTCAGAAAAACTGGACTAGGCCAGCTGCTAAAAAGAGAATAGGAAAACCAAACTAAGTCAATTCCAGGTAAGTGTAGTTGCAGTATCTTCCTAATAACTACAAATCTTGTGCTACTAATCTAGTGCACTGTGGTGAAAAGGACCACCACTTCTACAGGGAAAAACAATTGAAGTATGGGCTACAGGTACATAGGTAAACTTTTTCCAGGATAAAGTAGCTTTAAGTAATTGACTTAGGAATACAATAGGAAGAGAAAAATGGAGGGAGGGGGCACTAGTGTGCACGTGTACAATGTCCCACCAACGCAGGATCTCACAGTGCAGGGCAATGAGACAGCCTTGGGTTGATTGGAGGTTGGCCAAGACACAGGATGAAAGTTTTCCTGAGGGGATTGGAAGTAAAAAGGAAAAGTAGGTAAATATTATGTCTGAAGTTTTAAAACACTCTGATTACCAAGTAACTAAGAGGATGCAGGGGAGGAGCAGCATACCTTGTAAGAAACAGCACAATTCTATGAGCAACACAAAATGCAAGGATAGCAGAGAAAGAAAACAAAAAAAAAAAGGTAACTGCAGTTGATACCAAGCTATTATAACATACACTACACTGTTATGTACTGTTATAAGGTTATGAAGAGAAAATAGTAACTACTAAGATGCTACACACAATTTAGCATTCTCCAACTAACCGTCAGAAATAAGTGTTATGCATATACAGAGTCAGTTGTATCTCTCAGAGGTTACAAAAAGTTCTACTCTAATTGCCAAACAGGTTACTGATCTAAAAGTACACATAGCAGGTGACAGTATTTACATTAGTGAATAAAGCAGCATTTTACCTGTTTAAAGTCACAGTATGCTATAAATAAAATTCTATACTGGCATAACAAAAACACTCATATGTAGGACAAATAGAGTAAAGGAAAAAAAACAAAAAACACTCTTATACTGCAAGATCAGAAAACAAGTGACCAAACAGAGCTGTTACCATCTAAAATATGCATGACAAAAATACATACCATGTGTGAAACTTCCACAAAAATAGCAAGAATCACAAAAACAGTACCAGTTAGTACTTGCATACAAGCACACTACTGGGGATTCCTATGAAGCAAGGCAGAAAAGCTAAGTCAAAAGATGGTGCCTTTCTACATTATGTTTTTTGATACCTCTGTAACTTAGCAGGAGTGGGAGGGAGTTGTGCAGGCTCAATGTGGGGGAGGGGGTAGACACAAAGTAATAAAAGGTTGTGAGTCGGAAAAAACTGGACTAGGCCAGCTGCTAAAAAGAAAACAGGAACACCAAACTAAGTCAATTCCAGGTCAGTGTAGTGTAGTATCTTCCTAATAACTATAAATCTTATGCTACTAATGTAGTATAGTGTGGTGAAAAGGACCACCACTTCTACATGGAAAAACAATTGAAGTGTGGGCTGCAGGTACATAGGTAAACTTTTTCCAAGAGAAAGTAGTTTTAAGTAATTGACCTAGAAGTACACTAGGAAAAGAAAAATGGGGGGACCAGTAGTGTGCACATGTACTGTGAAAGGGGAAAGAGTCTTTAGTTTAGTTTGAGGACAGATTAAATACAGCTCTAACATACACTAGTGTAGCTGAAAAGCACTTTAATGTTCCACCGACGCAGGGTCTCACAGTGCAGGGCAATGAGACACCCTTTGGTTGATTGGAGGTTGGCCAAGACGCAGGATGAAACTTTTGCCGAGGGGAACTAGTGTAGCTGAAAGCACTTCAGTGTTCCACTGACGCAGGGTGTCAGATATATTGGAAAGAACCAAACATGTGAATTTGATAAAGATTTTCAAGATGATTATTCAGCAGAATACCTGGGACAAAGGAAAACAGCAGTATTTATATTAATTTCAACAGGAGCTCCAATAGTGGTAGAAGGGGATAAAAAAGATAATAATAGCAGATCTGTAGTACTAAGGGGCTTCTGGGAAAGGAGGAGGATTACATTAGAAGGTATTTATAGTCCACCTAAAACTGGTATAGTGAAGCCTAAGAAAATGCTGGGAGAAATAATCAGCTTTTAGCAAGGGAAAGCTCTGATTTTAGCTTGGAAAGCTACCGGCTCTGATCCATATTGGATCCGAAATACACAGGTTGATGACCAAATGAAGTTCACTACTTCAGATTATTACTTATTCATGGGGACCGAAGTTTGATTTGCAGAAGTGAAGATGTGTTTGGGGGGCCCAGAAGGGATAGTATACCAAAGAAGGGTAGACAGTGAAGACTTTTTTTGAAAATATTTGACATGGAAGATGTGAATTCAGTACTAAGAGTTTGGAGTGAATTTACAAAATATCCCCCAAGATGTTCTTCGTGTTTCACTGTTGCAGTCATTACATTTGGGTAATCTGCTGGCAGGTTGCCCTCAGTCGGCCTGAATATCAAAGTCTTGGGTCCTGCGTCGGTTGCTGTCTCCTCTTCCATGACGTCAGGTCGTCAGGGGTATAAAACATGCAGCCGATGCCATTTTATTCAGTCTTTCTTGCTGCGCAGTGCCCGAAGCAGAAGCAGTTTGCAAGTGCCAGACGGCCGACTCCTGAAATTTTCGCATTCAGGTTTCAAAACCAAAGTCTTCAATTAAAGCTAAGTACCCCATTGGGGAAACTTTTTCTTGCTTCTTACCGATGTCAGTGTCAGTAAAAGTTAATTGCATTTCTTGTGGGAAGCAAATACCTCATAAGAATTTTCATTTGTACTGTATTCCTTGCCTAGGCCCAGATCATAACGTGCCTTGATGTTGGTTTTGTGCTAGATTTAACCAACACACTGTTAAGCGTTGGTATATTTTTGCTCCAAAAATATTTTGCATCCAGATTTAATTACCCAGAAATGTCGGATAGCAATCCGACTACCGGAGTACACAAAAAATGCAAAGAAAAAGACAGACAGACCGTCTAGGTCCAAAACCGACGACGAAGCTTCTCCTAAGCCAGTCGCTGGTACTCAGTGAGGTGCTTTCGCAGCCGTTGATACCCACTACTTTTGAGTCGCAGGCCTCTACAGAGACCCATGCAGAGACCTGTATATGCAGCGAGATTCTCAGAGTATTGAACCCACGGATGTCTCTCCCTCGGATGGGTCCGGAGCTGCTGAGCAGGCACCAGCTCCTGAGGGTGTTTTCAGGCCTCAGCATTTTTTATAAAACAGACGCCAGCTTCAAAAACAAAATCAACTTCTAAGTCTAAAAAACTGACGCTTGAACCACATGCTCAGGTCCCTATGCCTAAAAAACAGATTATCAAAATGGCTGAGGACTTAATTACCTTGATCAGGGGTTCCCAATCCTCCCCTGCTAAGAGGCCTAGGCAGGACACTGATTTTGAATCTTCAGATCTGGTTTCTATTTCTTCTGATTCCTCTTCTGATCAGGAATTTTCTATACCACCCTATGAGGATTCAGATGCAGAAGAATCCATTCCATCTGCATCTCCTCCTGAGGATTATTCTTCTGGAGAAACCTTGCATGCTTTAAGGGAACATTTTCATTGGGAGAGTCAGGATTTCTCTGAATCAAAAAAGTGGCTTAGGGATTTCCTTCTTCCTCAGCATAGGCCTTTGGTTATACCTCTTGTATTAGACATTGTTGATGTGTTTTCGAAATCAAGCATGACTCCGGATTCCCTACCTCCGGCTCCTAGGAAGCCAGACAGATATTACAGGGTTCCAGACTCCCACAAATTTCTATTCAAAAATCCTGCTGCTGCTGATCCTGAAACTATCTCACAGGGTCCCAGAGGTGTAAAGGCCTCTACAGCCAAAAATCCTACCCCCTCTGATAGAGATTCCAGGGCGCTGGATAGATGGGGAAAGAAGGTTTATACGTCTGCAACCTTGGCAATTAGGGCCTTAAACTGCCAGTTTCATATGCTTAAATTTCAACAGCATGTTATGGGCCTATTGAAACAGAAAATGATATTGATTTCTGATTGTGTGGAAAATAAATAATTCCATGAATTATTGCATGCAGCAGAACAGGTTGGAAAGCATACTTTGTAATGTGGTCTTGATTCCTTGGAGGCTTCTTGCAGGGCCACAGTTACTGGATCTGTGATTTAGAAGGCATGCTTGGCTCAAGGAGCAAAATCTGCCTGATTATGTTAAAGCTAAATTGTTGGATGCACCTTTACAGCATGATACTCTGTTTGGTAATAAGGCAGAAGAGGTTTTAAAGAAAATGGAAGACAAAGCTAAATCTATGCAAACTGTAAAAGATTTCTTAAAAGTGTAGCCAGCCAGATTCAGTAGGCACTGGCCTACTAAAAATTGTTTTTTTCCTGTGTCTAACAGAGCCTCTCAAGGCAAATCCAGGTGCTCAAAAGGCTCTAGATACCAATCACAGGGTTCTTACAGATCAAAGTAATGGAGTGCCTCTACCACCAAATCTGGAGGAAACAAAGCACAACCCTACAGTAAAAAGTCTGAATGACTTCCCTCTACCATTACCAAGCACTTCTCTTTTGGCAGCCCCCTTGGGGGGGAAATTTGCACTTCATGCTCAGAATTGGCAGTTAATTACCCAGGACAAGTGGGTATTAAACATAGTATCCCAGGGGTACAGATTTCATTTCCATACTTTGCCAATTCCAAACGGTTGGCCAGATTTGCCACAAAATCAATGGGCAGAGGCTCAGAAACAAGTTACGTCCCTCATGGATATGGGGGCTATTCAACTAGTACCAGAACAGGAAAAAGGACAAGGTTTTTATTCAAGACTGTTCCTGGTACTCAGAAAAGACAATGCCTGGCATCCAATACTGGACTTATAGGTTCATAGGTTCATACTAGGCTATCTGCCCTAGGGCATTTATAAGCCTAGCCAGAATGTGTTTGGCTTTCGCCACCCATTTTTAATTTATTTTGCTATGCCCTTTTTCGAGGTTAGTATACTGTGCCTCTGTCTAACAGTGACACAGAAGTGATACCCTTGATTTTGAACACGTTCTTGGACATTCCAAAATTCAAAATGCTGACTTTACAACAGCTACTGCCCATGCTGGGCAAGAATGCTTGGTTAGTGACTCTAGACTCAAGAGGCATACCTGCATATCACAATAAGGGAATCGTGCAGAAGATACCTCCACTTCAAGGCAGGTTTTATGCATAACCGATTCTCTGCACTGCTCTTTGGCTTATCTACTGCACCCAGGGTCTTTACAAAGTGGTTGGCACCAGTAATTGCATTTCGCAGGCAAAGAAGCATACAAATCTATCCTTATCTGGATGACTGTCTCATTCAAGCAGAGGACAAGGACACTCTTCTTCAACATCAAAAGCTTCTAACATGCCTAGGGTACACAGTAAACGAAAAGAAATCACAACTGGTACCCAATCAAAAAATTACATTCCTGGGTGCAAGCTTGACTAAAACTGCCCAGATGGCTTACCTTACGCCAGACAAAGGCAACTGACTATATACTTCAAACAGATGGCAACAAAAACCTAGTTATCTGCAAGACAAATTCTGTAGGCTTTGGGGTTCATGGCATCCTGCATTGTACTAATTCCATATGCAAGACTGCATGTGAGGAAACTTCAGTGGTATCTAAAAAGTTTATGGAGTCAACATTGTCACAGTCTGGAAACAATGATTCCTCTCATTCCCTGCCTAAAACAGGAGTTTCTTTGGTGGGCAGAGACTTGTTACCAAAACAAGGGACGGTCATTCACTCTACCCCCTGCCACCCAAACCCTAACTACAGACTCAGACTATGCTTGGGGGGGCCCACCTGATGGGGAGATGCATTCAGGGCATATGGAACCCAAAACAAATGCATCTGCATATCAACCAGAAAGAGATGCTAGCTGTTCAGAATGCCCTGACAGCCTTCAAGGACTTGCTTCATCCAGGACAACTACTGATAAAGACGAACAACACCACGGTTATGTGGTACATAAACAAGCAGGGGGGTACACGTTCCTACCCCCTTTGCAGACTAGCCATGGCATTGTGGGACACAGCCTTGACTTACCAAGTACATCTTCAAGCTCAATTCCTGCCAGGAAAACAAAATACTCTGGCAGATGACCTAAGCAAAAATCTTATGGACCCTCACGAGTGGAAACTGGATCCACAAGTCTTCAGCATGGTAACACAGAAATGGGGGAGCCCAGACATAGATCTATTTGCCTCTCCTCAAAATTATCTACTGGACAAATTCTGCACAAGGACTTATCACAGACAAGCATGGAAAGTGGATGCCCTCTCCTTCAGTTGGAAAAACCTACCAGTCTGCGCTTTTCCTCCTCCGCCTCTTCTCCCCAAGGTCTTACTAAAAGTCAGACAAGAAAAACCAAAAATTATCCTAATTGCTCCGGACTGGCCTCGCCAGTACTGGTACCCAATTCTAAGGAATATGTCTCAACTCTCTTCTTGGTTGTTGCGTCTTTCGGCTTTTCCCGGTTAGGGGTCGCCACAGCGGAACTCAGGTCCGCTAATGATTGGTAGTTGATTTTTACGTGCTGAGTTACCAGCCCGGATGCACAACCTTCAAAGAAGGTACGCCCATTCACGCATGTCTCCATGCAGAAGATGCTCTAGCTGAGAATCGAACCGGACAGTGTCTTACTGTGAGGTGACAACGCTACCGCAGCACCACCACCGCGGGTCTCAACTCTCTCTTCTTGGTACTTGTCTCAAATACCTCTTCTACTGTCTCAGCAGAACAATCAAATTCTGCACACTCTGTTCCAAATGCTAAACCTGACAGCATGATGATTCATATAATTATTCAAACACCTCTGAGTAAACCTGTGATGGATGTCATTTTGGAAGCCAGAAGGCCTAGTACTAGAAAATCTTATGCTGATAAATGGAAGAGATTCTGTGCTTGGGACCAAGCACAAGGAACAGACACAGCAAAACCAAATATTCTTCAGACTTGACTAAGTTGCTTGACAAGGGCCTATCTTTTTCGTCAATAAAAATCCATGCCTCTGCCATCTCTGCTCATTACAACACAGAGCCTCCCATCTTTTTTCATCCTCTTCTAAAACAGTATCTTAGAGGGGCCAAAAATGTAAGGCCTCCCTGAATGAAGATCACCAACTCCTGCATGGAACCTCAATTTTGTTCTGGAAAAACTCACCCTGCCTCCTTTATATCCGCAGTAGCTGCTGGTTCAAAAGTTTTTATCTTGGAAAACAGCTTTCCTTTTGACAATCACTTCAGCAAGAAGGGTTTCAGAACTATGGCTGTGGAGCCTTTTATTACATTTTACCCAGACAGGGTGTCCCTCAGGACCAATCCTTCCTTTATGCCTAAGGGTGGTATCCGGTGTGGCTCTTAACCAAACTATTCACCTGCCAACATTTTATCCAAATCCACAGAACAAGGGGGAGTAGATTCTGCATTCATTGGATGTACACATACAACTAAGATTCTACTTAAACAGGAGCAAATCTCTAAGTCTGAGCAACTACTGGTGGCATTTGCTGCAGGATCAGAGGGGAAGTCTATATCAAAGCACACTATTTCTAAGTGAATAAGCCACTGCATTCGTTTCTGCTATTTGCATCATGGTAAACCGGTGCCCAAGGGAATCAGGTCACATTCCACCAGGGCTGCCTCTACCTCAGCAGCCTTTCTCAGAGGAGTTCCAACCAAAGACATTCTAGAAGCTGCTACTTGGAGCTCTGTTCATACTTTTACAAATCATTCTCATTTGCCTCTCTTCTCTAAGTCCAGGGCAGGCTTTGCCACTGCAGATCTGCAGGGCCTTAGAGCTGCTCCTAATGCTATTTAGTTCCATCCTCCCATCCATAGCTTTGGGATTCTACCCAAATGTGATGACTGCAACAGTGAAACACGAAGAACATAGTACAGTTGTGTACGCTTATCATAAATGTAGATGTTCGAGTGTATTCACTGTTGCAGTCCGGGTTACCCACCCGCCATCCCCCCTTTTTTCTAGAACTTCTCTTTCCTTCACTATATTCTAAAGCCTTTGTGGTGTATTTGCTTTTAGATAAAGGTAAAGATTATGTTGCTAAAGGTGCATATATATATATATATATATATATATATATATATATATATATATATATATATATATATATATATATATATTGCTGTTTATTTTGATATATATATATATATATATATATATATATATATATATATATATATATATATTTATTTATATATATATATTTATTTATTTTTGCTCCCCATTTGGGGGGCACCTGATATCTGGGGCAAGAAAAACTGAATAAAATGGCGTCTGCTGCATGTTTTATACCCCTGACGACCTGACATCATGGAAGAGGAAACAGCAACTGACGCAGGACCCAAGACTTTGATATTCAGGCCATCTTAGGGCAACCTGCCAGCAGATTACCCAAATGTAATGACTGCAACAGTGAATACACTCTAACATCTACATTTATGGTAAGTGTACACAACTGTACTTTACAAAAACTGGGCTAGGCTAAACAGAATTTATATTTCACAGGAATATGTGCAATGAACTGAAGGTCCTGATATGTACACAATAACTGTTTCAGGTCCTGCACCAGTAATAACTAAAATAAAAACACAAGGTAATGAAATAAAAATGAGACACTGGTGCTTTCTCACCTGTCTGTTGAAAAGAGAGGAATTTAAGGAATGGGTAGTTAAATTGTTCAGCAGCTGTTAGAGAAGATAGAAATTTCTTATGAAAATGTATCTAGATTCATAGATTAGTACTAGGCTAACTGCCTTTGTGGGCCATTTTAAGCCTAGCCAATTACCCCATGTGAGAATCAAACCCAGCACCTTGTATCTATAAGATAAACACCTTAACCATTATGCCAACCTCCCACCCTAAATAAACAGCCCTTGCAGGTCTTGAACCCAGGACCCCATACACCATAGCCAAGATACTTAACCACTAAGCCATTTCAGATGTGCAGGGAGTGGAATAAAATTAAAGTAGAGTTTAAAAATAGGGTGGAAATGAAAGGGAAATGCGATTAATAAGTAACCAGAATTATTTTGCGGGATTGACAAATGTTAAAAGTTTTTCAGAATAGGGGAATCTTACAGAACAAAAACAGGAGCAATTGCAGAATGCCAAACAAAGTAGGGGGTTACCTTGATAATATGCATGGGTTTAGAAAGATTGCTGTTAAGCTGTTTTTGATGATAAATCTAGAGCACAAAAGCTTTTAGCACAATGATTCAGCAACATAAAGTAGAAAAGGCCATCTCCAAGCTTAGGGAGCCGGTAACGAGATCCTGTAGCGTTATTAGAAACATTTAAAAAATTCTATAAGTCTGTATAAAGCGGAGAAATATAGAAATAAAGAAAAGGTACAAATAGAATATTTATATTAAATATGTCAAGGTTAGAGGTAGATGAGGCTCAATTACTAACAGTTAGGACTGGAGAAGATGAGATAAAAATAGTGATGTATAACCAATCTACAGAAAAGTCCCCAGAAATAGATGTTATTCCTGTGGAAGTTTGGAAGGTAGGAAGGAATAAACTGACCGGTCTGGAAGGTTTTGTTTAACAGTATTTTAAGAGGAGAAGTACCAACATCCTGGAAGAAAGCAAGGGTAGCTGTAATACCTAGAGGGTAAAGATCCATCAGATCCAGCTTCATACAGGCCCATTTCAATACAAAGTCATGATTATTAAGTGTTTGTGTATATAATGACTAAAAGAATGGCAAAGGGGATGGCAAAATTTTGAGATATGGATCAGTGTGGTTTTGTGAAGGGGAGGCAAACACCTGACAATGTTAAGAGAACACTGATGATCCAGAGGGAAGCAGAATGTAAGAAAATACCACTGTTTTTGGTGGGTGTTGATACAGAGAAAACATTTGACAGAGTAAGCTGGGACTTTATAAGCAGAGCAATGGAAACATTTGCATTCTCTGATAATTATAAGGTTGATTTTAGAAGGATATATGAGGGATTGGCGGTGAAAATTAAAGTGGGTGGAGTCCTCTTTGATAATGTCTGCTTGAGCAGAGGAACTAGGCAGGGGTGTCCTTTCTTATTTGCATAATATTTAAAACCACTGAAAAAGAAAATAAGGGACTCGGGGAATTAAAGGATATAGTTGGTGTGGTAGTCAAAAAAACCTGGCTCTGTTTGCAGTTGATGATATTTTATACCTGACAAAACCAGAAAGGGACATCACAGTGTTAGGGAACATTTTGAGACAGTTTTGCATCTTTTTGAGATAATTTTTAATGAAACTAAAACAAAGGCAATAGCGGTAAATTATGTACCCACACATGACTTGACTAAGCAATATCCATATTTATGTCGACATGATAAAATTAAGAATTTAGAAGTATGGATTAAAAATTATTTTAGTGTGGCAGCTAAGGATATGTGGGAAGAAAATAAACCTATATGGATATGAATAGTAAGATACAAGCAGTTAAAATGTTTAGTCCCTTTAGTCACAGGTCAGGCATATTTTTATCAACCAGAGGAAAAGTTGTGGATAGCCATTAATGAAGAGCTGAAAGACTTTATCTGGGAGGGGAAGATGGCAAGAGTCAAGTGGGATAAGCTGATTCTTCCAGTAGAACAGGGCAAATTGGGATTACCTGATTTGAAAGGGTGTTTCAAAGCTACACAGTTAAGGCTGCTATACATAGCACAAGCAGAAACCTATAATTCAAAGTATAAAGGAATGATGATGAAACGGGAGAAGCTCAAGAAACAAGGAGAGACTGTAGTTTTGGATGCAGACCTTTAAGGAGAACAACAATCATACAGCATATTATAGTAGCAGAAAGTATTCTGAGAACTAAGCCAACACGTAAGTGGAGAAAGGAGATTCTGCTAATAGAGGTGACTACAATTAGGGCTACAAGAAAATAGGCATGAGGGGGTGGAATTTATTGGAGAAAACTGGCAAAGGAACAAAGATATTTGGAGCAAATAACTTGAGAGGGAAAGGTAACAAAATGGGAAGATGACAAGCATTTATTTGGACTGCAGGTTAAAGCTTGCCGCCCCCATCAAGGATTAGGGTGGGGAAGGCAAGATGGCGTAATGGTTAAGGTGTTTGCCTTGCAAGCAGAAGGTGCAGGGTTTGTTTCTCACATGGGGTAAGTGGCTAGGCTTAAAATGGCCTGCAAAGGCAGTTAGCCTAGTACCAGCCTATGAACCTTTCTTCTTCACAAAGAATTTATTTGGACTGCAGATTAAAGATTGCCTTCCCCATCAAGGATTAGTATCATAGCGTATAGATAAAGAGAAAGAAATAGTAGGGTCCTAAATGAAGGACCAGCACTAGTAGAGTTTATAATAGAATCTAGCACAGAAGCTGCTGTTAAAAAATGTATAATTGGTACAGCATTTAAAATATTGCATGATAACTATAAGAATCAATCAAGAGGAGGTTAAAAGTATTGGGAAGAGAGATTGGACAAGCAATTCACAATGAAACAAATGGAGGATATATGTATGTTTCATAAATATGCAACAAAGTCTAGAAGATTTAGGGTTTTTACTTGGAAATATTTACAGAGATATTTTTATACCCCAAGCAGATTCCAGAGAGTTTTTCCTCGGGTAGACGGCAAATGTTGGAGGTGTGATGGGAAAGAGAGATAACTGGGAACATATTTTCTGGTAGTGTTATAAGTTGGCAGCCTTCAAGGATTCCCTGCAGACTAATCTGCTGGAGATGCTGAGTGAGCAAATAGGTTTAACTAGGGAAATGAGTTTTCTGAGATATGATACAGAATCAGAATTGCCTAGATGTAGTAAGGCCTTGCTGAGTTTTATTTATGGAGCTGCCGAAAAGCAGTTACTAGAAAATGGAAATCCAAAGTCTAAACCAACTGTGCTAGAAGTAGTGAATATAGTAACAGAGAAAAAACAACTGGAATTGGGTTCTTGAAAAAAGGGTAGGAACAAATTACATAGGAAAATAATAGGAATTGTGGGAGCAATACTTGTAGGGGAGGAATGCGGTTTAAAAGAAAGCAAGACTTGAATGAGCTGTGGAGTGTATGTCTAACAATGACTGGGTAGGTTGTAAGTGATGTATAATGTTCGCACCTAGGAATTATGTCAGTATGGTTTGTGATGTAAAATGCTTGTAGCTTGGATTGTCATTGTTTGTTTTCATTAATATAAATCTGTGATTGCCTGTATCATAAGTGATTGTTTAGGAAAGCTGTTTCTTGTTTAAAAAAATGGACACATTTGTAGTATGCTGTGTATAGTGTTTTCATTTAATATTGGGGATGTTAGAGGCATTCAGCAGTAGTTCATAGGTACTTAATAGACTACTGATCTCTGATCTGTAGAAGCCTAGCCATGCATTTGAAGTATTTCTAGCTCTAGTATTTTTAAGTACGATTAACCCAGAGCCCTTTCTAATATTAATATGGATAGCCCTGGGACAAGCAGACATTTTAATTTACCCATCCATAAGGGACACGGGAGCCAATCCTGGAGTGAAATGGCTTTCCTTCCACTCATCCACATTATGCCTGAATAGAGTAAGGGACATACTTCACTTTACATGGAGAGAAAGACTATTCCAGAGAAGTGATTTTCTTTGAGTCGTATTATTTGTCCCTGTAGAATTTAAGTTGAAGACGATATTGATTTCTCTTGAGTGGGTGTTTCTGACACTGGTGGACTTGCGGATGTGCAGTATATCAGAAGGGATGGGGGTCAGTAGATGCTATGTAAGCAAGGCAAAAATGGACAGTGCTTTGAGATGATCATTGTAGTTTGTGGTTTAGGCCCTTGATTTTTTTTTTTTTTTTTTGCGCTAGTGAAAAAGCATTACGGTCACTCTAGTTGTGTTTGGACAGGTATATACCAAAGGGGGCATTATACTCTGTGATCGACCTAATGAGCGCACAATATACAACAGAATAATTACTTCCCTGGATCTGGATACAATACCTTGCTAATAAACTGCAATGAAAAAGGACTTCCTTACAACATACATGGTGATCAAATGAGTGCTCATTGTCTGCATGGATTCCCCACTCTCTCACTACTGCATCAATTTTCAGGAGTTTTGTTGACATGATTGTTATAGGAGATGTTATGCTTGTCACATGATACAATGATATTTTAGTTTTAGGCCATGGCTTTGGCACTAGCAGTTTGTTTGGGAAAGTCCTTCCTGTAGTATCTTGGAGAGTTTATGATGGCACCATCAATCATCTGCAAACTTGGTCAGCCTTAAGCTCTTAACATTAGCTTTGACATCAGAGAAATAGATGCCAAAATAGTGGCTCAAGGTGTGAACCCTGGGGTACATCACAAGTGACGGGTCTTTTGGAGGAGGTATATTCACCCACCCTAATGTTCTGGATTCTGTTTGTGAGCCAGTTTACTGTCCACCAAGTTACATGGGTATTGTCATTTAGCTGGATGAGTTTTATCGTTTTTTCCTGAGATTGGGGTTGTTGCAATCTCCCCTGGTAACTGCAGGAAGACCGGAAACAAAGTTTTTGTAGGAGGTGCAACTTTGTGTCTTTAACAAGTGCATTCTTATTAACCTTTAATGAGTAACACACATGCCTACAATGATATGTTTAACTATTCTGTTTGTCTTTTCAACATAGAAACCCTGAAACAGTATATACAATATAACTGCTTTTGCAAGTAAAGCACTGTGTGACAGCAAAAGATTTTAGCAAAATGACCGTGATATGTCTCGACCCAAACCTGTAAATGCCAATATGAGCAGCATCCACACTGACCATTCCATTTGATTTCTTTGTAGTAGTAGGGAAATGAACACCATAATTATTCTATTTTTAATTCATAGCTGTTTTTATTAAATTCTGGCTCATTACCTGTTACTTTGTATAAAGTGGCACAAACCATCAGTAGTTTTTATTTTTCCCCTAATACTGCTAATCCTAAAGCTATCTGCACAGTGGGTAACATAAGTAGCCAGTGTGTACTTAGCTTGTTCACTGACTCCAGTAACTGCATGTGTCTTAGTATGATAAAGAATGGTACAAGGTGTTCTGTGATTTTCCTTCATAATCTCATCAAGTAAATTGTCAAAAGATTCAGCAGTATAACCCACTTCCTTAAACATAGTTGTTAACTCTTTTCCCAAAGTAAGAAGTGGTCAAGCAAGAAAGTCTGTTGTACTGTGGCTTAACCACATTGTTTTTAACATGCAAGAGATTGTCTGTTACCATGTAAACAATGGTTGATAAAGTTTTGTGTCTCATAAATCTGTAAATTATTAGTAGAATCAAAATTTACAGTCACACCTAAAAACAGAATTGTGTATAGGCAGCTTAAAGGTATAGGACAAAATAGTAGTATTCAGTTTACAAACTCAACTTTTAAAAGTATTTACATTACCATTCCATATAAAATGAGTAAAAAATACACACACTTCTGGTGTTTTTAGGCAGTGGGCAATTGTTTTAAAGACCACTTATGCTCACCGCATTCCTCCCTCCCACTTCCTTGGTTGATATTCCCACCTTGCAGCTTCCGTAACACCTTTTCCAATGTCTTGCTAATTTTTTGTTTTCCTGCTCAAGCTGTGAAATGTAGGTTGAAGTCTTCTCTGCTGTAGCCTCATCCTAAAAGGCCTAGAAACTCTGTCTGTAAGGTATGCTATATTGAGCCAGTCATTGGCTCACCAGCTGAAGTTTTGAATATCAAAGAAGCAGCCAGCACCATCCAGACCTTATCTAAATAATCCTGTATTGGTTTGTGATGTATTGTTCTTTACTGTTAAGAGGTGCAGCTGCGAGCAATAATGAGCAGAAGTTACTATGCATGTAGGCACACAGTGTAATGGAATTTCAGCTTTTGTGTCACTTTCACAACTTGTTTGGTAAGAGCAACAACTTTACTGTACTTAATTTAATATTTAATTGTATGTTGTTTGTGTGACTTTTGTGTTAGAAGTTGATTTAAGTTCTGTTTGAATTCTGTAGCAACTGATATTGATTATTCTTTCTTTACAAATTTTTTATTCATTTGCAGCTGAATATGGATTCCTTAAATGTGTATGCCATTAATGATTTGCTAAAGCGACAAGATCTTGTACAGTGTAATAAATGCTATCTATATTTAAAGGTAACACCGGATAACACTGGTGATATGAGTTCCTCATGTCAAAAGTTGGATTATTTGCTTTCCATTATTAGTAGTAAATTTAGACTTACTGATGATGATTGCACTTGTGCAATTGACACGGCTTGGAGAACTGTTGCTATATATATTAAAGACTGGATTAATGAAATAGATAACGTTAGGCAAAGAGCAAATAGAGCATGTTTAGGAAAGGGTGTGTCTATTGTCTGTAAAGATCACTCAACCCAAATGAAACAAGGTAATGTCACTGACATCTTTGAAATTCTGGATGCAAGTATTTAGCATTCTGAGGATTCAGAGCGTATAGAAGGAAATAAAAAAGAAAAGTTCACTACAAGAAAGAAGAAAAAGAAACTTATATCTGTAAAGGAAAGAGAATACATAGGGGTTGGGAGGGTGGCCTAATGGTTAATAAAAAGGACACTGCTTTGTTATGTAATACATAGATTAAATGGAATGATACATTTTTTCTATAAGAAAACCTTCAGTCTGTAGAAAGACATCATTTTTCCAAAAGAGAAGGTAGAAAAAAGAGGCAAGGGGCAGTTGAAAAGGAATAAATCACAACCGAATGCCAAATGAACGTTACTGTAAGAAAAAAAGAGGAGAGACAGCTGGATGAGAATTGTATGCTTGCAAATGCAATAAGCAGTTAAAACAGTGGAATAATAACACTAATGGTGATGAAGATCATTCATTTCTAACAACTGATAGAGCAGATATTGTTGAAATTAGATGGTTCATTCATCTACCTACTTAACTGAATCAACTACTTAAACTTCAACAAGGAGTCTTTATTCCTCCCTCATGGAATGTTTCAGAGAGTGTCTTAGATCTGCTGAATAAAGTGGTTTTTACTTCTTTGTACTCTGTTTCATTTACAGAAAATAGATGACACTTTTTAAGGTTTTCTATTTGTGGTTCACATTTTCAGTTCTCTTTTACCCTTTGATCTTTTCAGATTCCCAAGAGGGTTCATTGCAAATTCTTCCATTTGGATGATTGCCTTATTTTTGCCGTCTATATATTAAACTGTTAAGAATCTGTGCTTTTTGTCAGGAATATGTTTCAAAACTTAGGTTTTCATCTCAGTATGGAGAAGTTGAGTCATAGCCCTTCTCACAGAGTAGCATTTCTAGGTTACTTGCTATGCACATCTTCCATTGCAAACTACATCATTTTACCTCATCAAGTTCTTGCATTTTTCTTGCCAGTCAGTTACTACAAGATTTCCAAGATGAGTTGAGTAACAGCTTAATTCTACCTCTCCCAGTGTAAAAACAGAAATTTGTCAGAGAAGGCCAGTGGACTTTTGCGTTTCTGGGTAAATTTCAGTAACTGGCCAGTAATACAGAGGACCTGAAGGAAAATCATGTACAAAATGTGAGAAGAAAACACTGACTGGGAAAAGTACTGTAGCTGTTTAGCAAATGGCAGTGCACGCTCCAGACATAACTTACCATAACCTAAAGAAAAGCATATGACAACTGCACACAGATCTGGTTAAAACACTGGTGGAGTATATCGGTTAATAAACAGCAAAAGGCTAGAAAAATGGAAGAAGCTTTGAGGTGAAAAAACTGCAAAAATCAGAGGTCGAAATGAAGAAAAGGTCGGCTGAATATGAGAGTTTTTACCAAAAGGGATGACAATGCACTTTTTGGCATTGAGCTTGAGGCCATGGCTTTGACACCAGGTATCTGTCTCAGTGAGGCCGTTTTGTAGGATGTCCACATCGTTAGGAGTTTTGATTATGGCTCCTAGTTTGCAGTCGTCTGCGAACTTTGTTAGCCAAAGACCTTCTGTGTTAACTTGTACTTGAAGTAGATACCAAACAGGAGACGACCTAGGACTGAAACCTGTGGTACTCCACTTGTCACTGGTCTCAGGTTGGATTTAGTCTGCTACTTTCACAGTGTGGGTTCTGTCAGTGAGCCATTTGGCAACCCATCTTGTGACATAGGGATTTATACCTAGTTTAGTGAGTTTATCTATAATTCCAGAGTGGGGGATGGTGTCGAAAGCCTTGGCCAGATCTAGATAGCCTGTGTGAACCACCTTACCCTCATCTACAGCTTTGGTGACCGCATCAAAGAAATCTGTCAGGTTTAGGAGACATGATCTGCCTTTTACAAACCTGAACTGGGTAGGGTCCAGAGCTTGGAGATTACCAATGTCATTGTTTATAAGTTTCATGATGATATGTTCCATAGCCTTGCAGACCAGGCTCATCAGGCTAATGGGGCGGTAGTTCCCGGGGTCCGTGGTGGCTCTCCCTTTTGTGGAGTGGGATAACCGTTGCTGTGCGCCATTCAGTGGGCACAAAGCCTGAGCTGAGGCTGTGATTGAACATGGTACTTAGGTGGGGTGCCAGTTCGTTCTGCAGTTCATGTAGAATGCAGCCTGGGATGTTGTCAGGTCCCATGGATGCTGTGTTCTTGGCTTTGGAGTGTTTTTTTACCTGCCGTGATTACAGGAACTTTGTATTCTTCGTGTATAGGGATGGCCCTTTAGGGGGTGAGAGAGGGGTAAAGTTAGCACTGAACCTATCTGCGAGGATGCTGGCAATATCAGTTGGTTCTGTATATTTAGTGCCATTGTGCTGTAACTCGGAGCAGATCTGAGTGTTGCCATTGAGATTCTAGACATAGCTATAGAATGCTTTGTGGTTGTCTTTAGAATCAGTGGCGATTTTGGTTTCATAACTAGCTTTGGAGGATTTTATATGAGGGATCTCAGCTTCTTACTGAGGCTGACCATGGAGTTCCTCCAATCTTGGGATTTTCCTCTTTTTTTGCAACAGTTTCTTTCTTCTGTTGTAGAGTTTGTTTATGGTAGGGGACCACCAGATTGGCTTCCTTTTTTTTTTTTGGAGGATAGCATCTTGGTTTTGTTAGGGATTGCACAATCCATGCACTCGTGTAAGTGCTTATAAAGTGCATTTGTATAGGATTCAGCAGTCGTACTTCTATTGTCCGTCAGCATGGATGTGAAGTTTGCCACTTCTGTCTTAAGAAGCGTGAAGTTGGCTTTGGAGAAATTTTTTATGATGGTTTCCCTAATGGGGGGTGGGGGCGGGATGCAGATGTCTAGGGTGATTAGCTTGTGGTTGGATCTGACCAATGAGGAATTGACCTCTGGTGTAGAACACCAGTTGCCCATGTTGGTAATGACCAGGTCTAGGATATTGCTGCCCCTGGTGGGGGTGTAGATAAGTTGATCCAAGGCATTGGAATTTATGAATTCCAGAAAACGTTGAGCGCAAGAGTTGGTACATGAGTAATTTTCCCATTTGATGGTGGGGTAGTTGAAATCACCCATTATTAGGGTGTTGGGTTGTACCCTAATATTTTCCAGTGCATCAAGAAATGAGTGGGAATCCTGAGGCATGGTGGGGGATCTGTAGCAAGCTACAGTTTGGATTGCGGTCTTGCCCAGAGTTAGTTGCACTTGGATAATCTCGGATGCATTATGCTGAGCAACTAGCCTGGAGGTGTGGATATCCTTAATGGATATGGACACATCTCAACCTTTAGTGTTTCGGTCCAGGTTAGGTGGCCGAAAGGTGTGGTATGAATTATAGCCTGGTATAATGCATGTGTGCTCTCTGGAGTCTTGAACCAGGTCTCTGTCACTGCACAGATGTTGATGTTCTCCATTTTAAGGAGTGCCTTGAGTGAGTGCATTTTGAGGTTTAGACTTCTAGCATTAAGTAGCATTACCCTCAGATTTTGCTTGCTTGTACCTGTTACGGTGGTGAATTTGTCATTTGAACCTTGCCTAAAAAAGGCACTATAGGGGTGGCAAGAACCTTAGCCAGTGTCCAGAATCCCAGGGGCTACAAGTGCAGGCAATCTCTGGCAAATCATCGTGGTTTGTCAATCATGTCATCCCAGGCAGACAGATACTGGATCCCCTTAGAATGACACCAGAAGCTTAGCCAATTGTTGAAGTCAAATCATTTTGTCCTTGTACTGTGGTATCATTCTGGGTGATGGCAGGATGCTACTCAGGGCTAGGGTCATACTTGCCTGCTCTACAAGTTCGGAAAGCTCCTCCATGTCTGTCCATGTAGTCCAGGGAGGTACATCTCAGGTCATTCACACCAACATGGACAATGATAGACTCCTATTTGTACTTGTTGTGGAGTGACCTGAGTGCGTGCATTATGTGGCGGATCCTGGCGCCTGACCGTAACTTTCTCCTTGTTTAGCCTGGTGAGTGGAACATCAGTGTGCCTGACTATAGAGTCTCCTATGACTAGAGTGTTGGGTATGTTATGCCTTATGGGTGTGGTTGAGTTGCACACTGAGTTTGTGGGCTATGTGTCATTTGGGTTGTGTTGGGGGTTGGAGGTTGCTTGCGTTTCTGCTTTGGAGGTCCCTGTTGCTTGGGTAGATTTTTATTGAGGGCCTCCATGAATGTAGGTGTGTGTTTTGCATTTGTAGGTTTTGAGGGACTATGTGATGATTGTGGTGTGGTGCAAGTGTTTACATTCCCCTTTTGACTGTCTAGTCCAGTCTTGAGTGATGAGAGCTTTGCTTCCAGTTTGGCTATATAAGTGCATCTCTCACAGGTTGTAGTGTTGGGTGGTAGGAGGAGAGGGTTTTCTGTGTATATGAGGCAATTGCTGCATTGCCTCAAGATGCCCAGATTCATCAGGTAGACAGGAGAGAACACCGGGAGCTGACCCTTAGACATGCCAGGATAGGTGCTTATTTATTAAGTACTAAAAATTGTTTTCCTCTAGACAAGTGAGGAAAGTTGAGTGCTGTAGTAATTTATATCTTATTTAGTGCTTACAATGAGTTCTGAGCAAGTGCTGAGCTCAAAGAAACAGATCTGAGTGCTGAAAAGGTAGAATGAGGTAATGACACTAGACTGGGAGGAGTGTCCCAGATCAAATTTACAGTAGGGGCGAGCTATTGCAAAGCCAAAAAGTATAAAAACAGAATACCAATAGGGAGGGTGGGAAACAAAAATTAGAACAAACAAGGCGGTGGGAAACAAAAATCAGAACAAACAAAACACAAAAGCTGGAACTAAACATTTAGCTTAAAAGCTGTTTACATAAGAGGTATAATTTTTTTTAATACAATGATGCTTTCTGTAATGTCTTTAAATGTCAGTGGTCTCACAAATGGATACAAAAAAGAAAGAATAGTGAACTGTATTAAAAATGTAGTGTGCAAATAGCTATGCTACAGGAGAGACACTTGGAAAGAACTGAACATTTGAATTCGATAAAGTTTTTCAGGATGGTTATTCTGCAGAATAACTAGGACAAAGGAAAAGAGAGGAGTACTTGAATTAGTTGTAGGAGGAGCTCCAATAGTGATAGAGGATAAAAAAATAATGTTAGATTTGTAGTACTAAGGGGCTACTGGCACGGGAGGAGGATTACATTGGCATGTTTTAGTATTCCACCTAAAACTGCTGTAATGGAGATTTCTCCCAGAATTTTCTTAATCAACTTTCAGTAAGGAATATAACTTGCAGGTGGGACTAGAATTTGATTTGCAGCAGTGAAGATATGTCCGGGGAGCCCAAAAGGGAAAGTAAAACAAAGAAGGGTAGACTTTTTTTTTGAAGACATTTGTGAAAATATTTGGCATTGAAGATGTGAATTCAGTACTAGGAGTTCATTGTGAATTTCCATATTATTCCCCAAGATACAAAAACTGTGCTTGGCTAGACAGAATTTACATTTCACAGAAACGTGCATTTAATTGGAGGTCTTGATATGCACCCAATAACTATTTCAGATCATGCACGAATAATAATAAAAGCATGGGGTAATGAAATAAAAATGAGACACTGGAGCTTTCCTACATGTCTGTTGAAAAGAGAGGAATTTAAGGAATGGGTAGTGGAAATTCGGGAGCTATTGGGGAAGATAGAAATTTCTTCTGAAAATATAGCTAGAGAGTGGGATAAAATTAAAGTGAAGTTTAAAAATGAGGTGGAAATAAATGAAAGGGAGATATGGTTAAGAAGTAACAAGTATTATTTAGAAGGGCTGACCTATGTTAAACTATTTCCGAATACGGGGAATCTCAGAAAAAGAAGAGAAGCAACTGCAGAATTCAAAACCAAAAATAAGGGATTACCTTGATATTATGCATGAGTTTAGAAAGATTGCTATTCAGCAACTGTTTTTGATGATGGCTCTAGAGCACAAAAACTTTTAGTACAACAACTCGGGCAACAAAGTAGAAAGGGCTGTCGCCAAACTTGGCCTAGAACAAAGAAGGTAACAAGAGATCCTGTAGAGAGGTATTAAAAGTATTTCAGAAATTCTATGAAAGTATGTATAAACCCGAGAAATATGGAGATCAGGAAAAGGTACAAATGGAAATGTTTATTGAAGAATTAAATATACTAAGGATTGGAGGAATGAGATAAAAATGGTGAGATATAACCAATCTACAGGAAAGTTGCCAATAATAGATGGTATTTCTGTGGAAGTTTGGAAGCTAGGAGGGAAATGCTGATAAAAATCTGGAAGGTTTTGTTTGCATATTTTAATAGGAGGAGAAATGCCAACAGCCTGGACGAAAGTGGTGCTAGCTGTAATACCTGAAGAGGGATCCAGGTTCATACAGGCCCATTTCAATACTAAACTGTGATTATAAAGTGTTTGTAATGGCTACAACAATGGCAAAAATGATGCCAAAATTGATAAATGTGGATCAGTGTGGTTTTGTGGAGGGGAGGCAAACATTTGACAACATTAATAGAAGACTGATCCAGAGGGAAGCAGAATGTAAGAAAATACCATTGTTGTTGGTTGGGTCTTGATGCAAAAAAAGCATTTGTCAGAGTAAGCTGGGATTTTAGGAGCAATGCAATGGAAGCATTTGCATTCCCTGATAAAATTATAAGGATGATTAGGATGATATGAGAAATCAGAGATGAAGATTAAAGTGGGGTGGGGTCCTCACTAATAAATTCTGTTTTAACAGAGAAGCAAGGCAAGGGTGTCCTCTTTCCAATTTTATTTCCATTATATTTCGAACTATTTGGCAAAGTAAATGAGGGACTCAGAAATTAAATTATATAATTAGTATGTTAGTCAAGAAAAGCTGGTTCTGTTTACAGATGATATTATTTTATACCTGACAAAACCAGAAAATGGCATTACAGTGTTGTGAAACATTTTGAGACGGTTTTAAATCTTTTCTGGATATAAAATTTAATGAAGCTAGGACAAAGGCAGTAACAGTAAATGTACCCGCACACAAACTGGTTAAGCAATATCCATATTTTTGGAGACGTGATAAAATTAGGAGTATGTATTAAAAATGATTCTTGTGTGGCAGCTAGGGATATGTGGGAAGTGACTAAACAAAACATAATACAAAAACTTAAAAATTGGTGGCTCTTTTATATTGATATGGATAGTAAGATACAAGCAGTTAAAATGTCTTTAGTCTCTTTAGTCTTACACAGGTCAGGCATATTTTTTATCAACCAGAGTAGAAGTTGTGGATATCAATTTATAAAGAGCTGAATTTTATCTGGAAGGGGAAGACTGCAACAGTCAAGTGGGATAATCGGCCAGAGGGGGCTGGAATCTGTTGGAGAAAGCAAATTAACCCCAATCTATTGGGAACAAATAACTAGAGAGGGAAAGGTAAAAGGATGGGAAGACGGCAAGAATTTATTTGGACTGCAGGTTAGAGAGTACCTTCCCCATCAAGGACTGATATCAGAGTATAGGCAAAGAGAAAGAAATGGGGGCGTCCTAAATGAAAGACCAGCACTGGTAGAGTTTTTAGTGGAATGTAGAACAAAAGCTGCCATTAAAAAGGCATATAGTAGTAGAGCACATAAAATATTGTATGATAACTATAAGAATCAGTCAGAGGAGGTTAGAAAGGATTGGGAAGAGAGATTGGATAAGCAATTCACAAAGAAACAATGGAAGGATATATGTATGTCTCCCAAATATGCAACAAAATCTAGAAGATTTAGGATTTTTACTTGGAACTGATTACAGAGATATTTTTATGTCCTGTGTAGACTCCGTACAATTTTTCCTCAGGTAGACAGCAAGTTTTGGAGGTGTGGTGGAAAAGAAAGAGGTTAGTGAGAATGTGTTTTCTAGGAGTGTTGAGTTGGCAGACTTTAAAGATTCCCTACAGACTGCTTTGTCGGAGATGCTGTGCGAGCAAATTGATGCAAATAGAGAAATCAATTGACTGAGCTATGATACAGAATTGGAATTGCCTAGACATAGTAAGGCCTTCCTGAGTCTAATTATGGTGGCTGCCAAAAAAGCAATTACTAAAAAATGGAAATCTGTCTAAACCAACTGTACTGGAGGTAGTGAATATAGTAACAGAGGTAAAACAAATTTAATTGGAATCTTTAAAAAAAAAAAGGGTAAGGGCAAATTATATAGGACATACAGGGGAGGAATGACGTTTAAAAGTAGGCAGGACTTGAACTATGTAATGTTTGTCTGTCAATGATTAGGTAGATTGTAAGTGATATATGTTTGCAACAAGGATTATGTCGATATGGTTTGTGATGTAAAATGCTTGCAGTTGGATTATGTCAGTATGTTTGTTTTCATTTATATAAATGTGTGATTGCCTGTGTCATAAGTGATAATTTAATGAATATGTTTCTTGTTTAAAAAAAATCCATTACTACAACACTGGGTGTATGTCAGGGTTTTAGGATACATGGCTTCCATTATCCTGTTATTAACCATAGTATACATGACAAAAATTCAATGATCAAGTTAATATGGTTTCAACACTAGCACATTCAGACATTCCAAGTTCCATTGCTGAATTTTGTCAGGAAAGAACTAGTATGGTGGATAGACCAACTATTATTGAATCCAGATCTTCTGATTTTTTTCCTTTAGTCCCATCACAGTCTGTAACGACTAACTTTGCTTGGAGGATTGTATAAATGGGAATCAATGTACAAGTTCTTTGGGGCCATCATTTCAAGAAAAGAACACAAAAACATCAAAATAATGTTAGTATTGATAAATGTTTTAAAGATACTGAACCTTTTGTGGACTCCAGGGCCCCTTTTGATCATCATAGACAACACCACAGTGATGTGGTATATTAACGTTACATTTCTGTGAGACAGAATCAATATCTTAGCTGCTCTTTGTGGCCTAGCTGTGACTGATCCAATAGTCATCTGGATACAGAAAGCTATAAGTATATTTTTGACCATCTGTTTTCAGTGATCGTCAACAAAACTGCAATTATTAATTTGCTTAAGATTGCTTTTCTTGATGTCTGCATTTTGTTTTAGTTAAAACTGCTGCATTTATTAATTTGCTTGAGATTGCTTTTCTTGATGTATGCATTTTGTTTTCTGTTTTACTGATGGTTAACAAAACTGTAGTGCTGCTATTTATTTGCTTGATATTTCTGGTCACTGTCTAGATCCTGTTCGGCTGGTTTCATAGCGGGGTTGTCTACCTTCTTTTGAAGCCAGCCTGTCCAAGGTGTGAGTACAGCTTTTTGTGTTATCCGATTCCCTGAGGCTGTTGGTTTTCTTTTTATACTATTGTATAAGGAGTTGCAAATCTTTGAGAAAGTATCCGTATCTTAGCTGCTCTGTGGCCTAGCTGTGACTGATGACATCTGGATACAGAAAGCCTATAAGTATATTTTTGGAACTTAATCTGTTATCAGTGATGGTCAACAAAACTGCTGTATTTATTCATTTGCTTGAGATTGCTTTTCTTGGGGTCTGCATTTTGTTTTAGTCAACAAAATTGCTGCATTTATTAATTTGCTTGAGTGCTTTTCTTGGTGTCTGCATTTTCTTTTAGCTAACAAAACTGCAATCTCCTTAAAATGGCAGCAGAAAGCACCTGTGCACTACCAGGCTATAACTCATTCCACACCTTTAGGTCCCAGAATTTGGACCGAAGCTCCAAAGACAGTGGTGTTTCCATATTCATAAAGGATGCGCACACTGCCAGACTGGTAGCTCAACATAGTGCATCAGAGATGCTTCAGGTGCATCCAACATTGGGTAAGACAGCGGTTCAGGATGTAGCCTGCTATAGGTCCCCAACCATGTCCCAAGACTTGCACTTCATGTTCCTAAGCACCCTGGAGAATATTAAGGTCCAACCTAACACACTCATACTGGGCAACTTCAACTACCCTTCCATTAACTGGGAAAACTACTCAAGTAACAGTAAACTTGCGCAGTGTTTCCTGGAATTCATTAATTCCAATGCCCTGGACCAAATCATTCTTACTCCCACTAGAGGTAGCAGCATCCTTGACCTGGTCATTACTAATATGGGCGACCGTTGCTCTACACCACTAGTCAACGCCTCTTTAGTTAGATCCAACCACAAACTAATCACCTTGGAAAGCCACATCCCTCCCAGCCCACCCCTCCCCCACAAAGGTAACCACCATGAAAAACTTCTCCAAAGCTAACTTTGGGCTCCAAAAAACAGAGGTGGTTAACTTCAAAGCACCCATGCAAATGGAGAACAGTTACATGACTGCTGAATCATGCACTAATGTCCTGTACGAACACGTACACAAATGCGTGGATCTCGCCATACCCAATAGAACCAGGATGCTCTCTTCCAAAAATGGAAGCCAATCTGGTGGTCCCCTGCCATAAACAAACTCTACAGCAGGAGGAGGAAACTGATGCAGAATAAGGTGAAGTCCCAAGACTAGAAAAACTCCCTTATCCCCAAATGATGTGGATAATCTACAAAAGGGCCTTACAGAAACAGATGCTTGGTGCCAGAGCCATGGGCTCAAGCTCAATACCAAGAAATGTATAGTTATCCCCTTTGGGGAAAAAACATGTACCCATGAATTACCATATAGGTGGCAGTACACTAAACACCAAAAGTGTGATAAGAGACTTAGGGACACAGGTGGACAGTGGTCTCCCCTTCGATGACCACATTGCCACAACAGTCAGGAAACCCTTCTGTGTGGCACACCTCATCACTAAGGGCTTTTCATCCAGAAAAAAGGAGGTCATTTCCCCACTGTACTCATCCCTCATTAGACCCATTATAGAATACAATGCCCTGTTTGGTATGTACCTCTCAAGACATCTGCAACAACTGGAAAGGCCACAGAAATACCTCACTAAAAGAATCACAGTCCTAAAGCAGATGCCCTACACTGACCGCCTTAAACTCCAGCTATACTCTGTCGCATAGCCTATACTCAGAGGCAATCTCTGCTTAACATACAAGACCGTGTCAAACCCAGAGCTGTTGGACATGCTACTCTTAAAGAAATCCCAATCCGTCAGAGCCACACGCTCCAGAGATCTAAACCTTGTCATTACAATAAACAAAACATGCTGGAGGGTTAGTTTCCTGACCCAGAGACTCCCCAGACTTGGGAATAGCTTGCCCATACATGTCAAGCAGAGTGCCTCCTTGGCCCTCTTCAAAAGGAACCTTGATGATTGGATGGGAGAAAGGAAATTCACCCCAGGGATCACGTCAGTCGCCCTACTAGACAGGGGTCCAGGGAAGTAAATAGTGTGGGAAGAAATAGCCAGGGAATTGTTATGGCTAGGCTTGTATAGGCCCTAGGGCTGATAGCCTAGTACCAACCTATGAGCCTCAACCAGAAGTTGAGCACCCTCATCAAATCCTCTAAAGCTAGCAATGAAAACAGAATTGCAGCAGATAGTCAAGACAACCACAAGGTCTTCTATAGTTATGTAAAGACTCTCCACGGCAATACCCAGATTTGCACTGAGCTGCTGCACAATGGAACTCTTCTATACAGAGCCAACAGATATTGCTAGTATACTAGCCGACAGATTCAATGCCAACTTTACCCCTCTCTCCTCCACCAAAGGACCAATTACAATACCAGTAGATTGCCAGGCACCCAGTATTACTGCTGCACAGGTTAAAACAGCACTGTCCAAGGCCAAGAATACAGCTTCTATGGGACCTGACAATATCCCTGGCTGTGTTCTACATGAACTACAGAGTGAACTGGCACCTCACCTGTGTGCCCTGTTCAGTCATAGCCTCACCTCAGGCTTTGTCCCTACCGAATGGCACACTGCTACAGTCATCCCTCTCCACAAAGGAGGAGCAACTACAGACCCTGGGAATTATTGCCCCATTAGCCTGACAAGTTTGATATGGAAAGCTATGGAACGCTTCATCATGGACCTAATAAACAAGGATACAGGGAATCTGCAAACTTTGGATCCCACACAGTTTGGTTTTGTGGAGGGTAGATCATGCCTGCTCAACCTGGTCGACTTCTTTGAGTCAGTCACCAGAGCTGTGAATGAAGGCAAGGTGGTTCATACAGCCTCCCTTGATCTGGCCAAGGCCTTTGATACCATTCCCCACTCACGAATCATAGAAAACCTCACTAAGCTTGGCATCGACCCCTATATCACTAGGTGGGTTGCAAACTGGTTCACAGAACCCACAGTGTGAAAGTAGATGACTTCAAGTCAGACTGCTGACCAATCACAAGTAGAGTCCCACAGGGTACGGTGCCTGGCAAAGTTCGCAGACGATTGTAAGGTGGGAGCTATTAACTCCCCAAGTGATGTTGACATCCTACAGAAAGGCTTCACTGAGACCAACAACTGGTGTCAGAACCATGGGCTTAAACTCAGTGCCACAAAATGCATAGTCATCCCCTTTGGGGAGAAAACAGTTCCCATAAATTACCACATCAGTGGTAGTCCACTGAACTCCGAAGGCGTTGTAAGAGATCTGGGAGCACAAGTTGACAGCAACCTCTTTTGTCCTCCAGCTATACTCTCACATATCGTCTACTCAGAGGTGATCTCTGCTTATCATACAAGGCCATGTCAAACCTAGAGCTGTTGGACATGCTACACTTAAAGAAATCCCAATCCCTCAGAGCCACACGCTCCATGGATCTAAACCTTGTCATCACAATGAACAAAACATGCTGGAGGGATAGGTTCTTGACCCAGAGACTCCCCATACTCTGGAATAGACTGCCCATATATGTCAAGCAGAGCACCTCTTTGGCCCTCTTCAAAAGGAACCTTGATGATTGAATGGGAGATAGGAAATTCACCCCAGGGATCATGTCAGTCGCCCTGCTAGACAGGGGTCCATGGAAGTAAATATTGTGGGAAGAAATAGCCAGGGAATTGTTATGAATAGGCTTGTATAGACCCTAGGGCCGATAGCCTAGTACCAACCTATGAACATTGCCACTGTGATCAGAAAGTCCTGTTTGGCACATCTCATTACTAAGGGTTTTGCATCCAGGAAGAAGGAGGTCATTGTCTCCCTCTACTTTTGCCTTATTAGGCCAGTCATCAAGTACAATGCCCCATTTGGCATGCATCTCACTAGACACCTGCAACAACTGGAGAGGCCACAAAAGTACCTCACAAAGAGGATCCTATGCCTTAACCTCTTGTCCTATATGGACAGACTCAAAAAAAAACCTCCAACTATTCTCTGTCTCATATCACCTACTTAGAGGCGATCTCTGCTGGACTTACAAAGCCGTGTCTGACCCAGCTCTGTTAGAAATGCTACATCTAAAGAAATCCCAATTCCTCCACACCACATGCTCCAGAGACCTCAACCTCATTACCACAATCAACCGAACAAGCTGGAAGGACAGGTTCATAACGCAAAGGCTGCCCATGCTATGGAATAGACTTTCCCATACATGTCAAACAGAGTACCTCACTATGGTGGCCCTCTTCAAGAGAAATCTTGATGAGTGAATGGGAAATAGAAAAGTCACCCTGGGATCACTCCAGTGGCTCTACTCGACAGAGGCACTGGGAACTAAGGTTGGGTGGCATGATGCCAGGGTAATCCTATGGGCTAGGTTTGTGAAGGCTCCAGGGCCATTAGCCTAGTACACCCCTATGAACCTATGAACAAGCATGGGGGACCACGCCTTAACCCTATGTTGAGTAGCCATGATAGCCTTGAAAATTGTAGCTTAGCCCAGTCTCTACCTACAAATTACTTAGATTTTGTCAGAGCAGAACATTGTGACAGACACAATGAGCAAATCCAGGGCAGCACCCCACAAATAGAAGTTACATACAGTGGTCTCCCAGGAGATGGTCTCCCAGGAGATGGTCCATCTGTGGGGATTCCCTCAAGTAGATCTTTTTGCCTCCATTCACAGCAGACAACTGAAGAAATTCTTCTCCTGGGTACCTTGCATAAAGGCCTGGAAGATGTAGGCCTTTTTTCTCACATGGACAGGAAGGTTCCTTTATGCCCCTCCTCATTTCCTCTGATAACCAGACCCAAAGGGACTGTCCAAAAATAATATTGGTGAATCCCTTTTGGTCCAGGCAACATTTGTGCTTTCTTAAAATCGCCAAGGGCAATTACCACAAACTTTCCCACAGGTCAAGGGATCTCTGATTTACACCAACCTACAGAAACTTAATTTGTCTGCTTGGATGACAGAATTTTAATTACCCCTTGGGCACCTTTTTCTTTTCTTGGAATGTGCAGCAGGTGTTAAAGGAGACTAGAAAACCTGGTACTAGCAAATTCCATTTGGATAAATGGAAGAGAATTTTCGAGTTGGTGCCACAAAAAAAAAAAAAAAAAAAGACTCATCCAAGGCTAAAACCCTTCTGATTCTTCAGTATCTGTAAGAATTGTTCAAATCAGGCATTTTCTATTCCTCTATAAAACATATCCATCCACCTCTTAAGCAGGTGGCACCTTCATGTGATCTCAAAGTGCTTAACTTGGAAGACTTTTACTTGCTGCTCTGACTTCGGCTAAGAATATCTGAGTTGTACGCTGTTATTGGCCCTTTCTCATATTTCAGAGAGACGCAGGGACTTTACCCTTTCATTCATGCCAAAAGTGGTTTCTGAATTCACTTTAAATCTATTTATTCACTTCCCAATCTTGTTTACAGAGCCAAAGAACAGAGGAGAGAGAATTCTGCACAACTTGTATGCCCCTAGGCAACTTGGATAAATTCAGCCAGTGTCAAAACGGACAGTTCAAAAGGGTTGTGTCCCACTTGATTCATTTTTTTGCTAATCTCATTATAACAAGAGCCTCCCTTAGAAGGTCAGATCTCTTTACTAGAGCCCTGACAACTACTAGGCCATTTTGGAAAGAGACTGATTCTAGAACTGTATTGGAGGTGGCTATTTGGCTATCTGTACTTAGAATCAATTGTGTAATATTTATTGAAAGTTTCTCCATACCAAGTGCAGGAATTGCTAGGTCTCTTTTCCAAGGCCTCCTAGATTCTGTGATTAATTCTGCTTCCCTGGTGATGCAAGCTTGGTCAATTATCTGAAATAGAGAGAAAGTCGCAGGATCACGTACTAGGTTCATAGGTAGATGCTAGGCTATCTGCCCTAGGGCATTTATAAGCCTAGCCAGAGTGTATTTGGCTTCCGTCTCCCTATTACATTAGCCTACTGTGCCTCTGTAAAGTAGGTCACAGAAGATTAGTTTACTGTGCCTCTGCCTAGCAGGGACAGAGAAGAGATCCCAGGGGTGAATTTGCGATTTCCGTTCCACGTGTCCAGATTTCGCTTGAAGAGGGTCAGCGAGGGGCTATGTCTAACATGAATTGGGATTCTATTCCAGAGTGAGGGGAGCCACTGGGAAATGAATCTGTCCCTCCAGCATGTCCTATTTATTTTTGTGCTGAGGTTTAGGTCCCTGGAGCATGTAGCTCTGAGGGACTTGGATTTTTTGAGGTGGAGCAGGTCCATTAATTCTGGGTTTGACATGGCTTTGTACGTCAGGCATAGATCGCCTCTGAGTAGGCGGTAAGCAACTGAGTAGAGCTGGAGTTTCTTTAGTCGAGCTTCATAGGACATCTGTTTGTAGCCCATGATCCTCTTGGTGAGGTACTTTTGGGGTCTCTCCAGTTGCTGCAGGTGTCGGGTAAGGTGCATCCCAAAAGGGGCATTGTATTCAATTATGGGCCTGATGAGTGATGAGTAGAGGGGCACAGTGACCTCTCTTGATCTAGATGCGAACCCTTTTGTGATAAGGTGGGCTATATAGAAGGTCTTTCTAACCACTTTGGCAACGTGATGATCAAAGGACAGATTACTATCTACGTTGGTCCCCAAATCTCTAATTACTTCTTCCGTACTTAATGGATTACCACCTATGTGGTAATTTGTGGGCACCTTGTTTTTCCCAAAGGGGAATGAGTATGCACTTTTTAGCATTTAGCTTGAGGCCGTGGCTCTGGCACCAAGCATCCGTCTCTGTGAGAACCTTTTGGAGGATGCTTGTGTCAGCTGGAGATTCCATCATGGCCCCCAGTTTGCAGTCATCTGCGAACTTTGTCAGCCATAATCCCTCCATGTTAGCCTGAACCTCAGAGAAGTATATACCGAACAAGAGAGGTCCCAGAACTGAGCCCTGTGGGACGCCACTTGTAACTGGTTTGGATTCGGACATGGCACCTGCAATTCTGACCATGTGGGTTCTATCTCTGAGCCAGTTTGCAAACCATCTTGTGATATAGGGGTTGATATTTAAGCTGGTAAGCTTATTTATGATGCCCAAGTGGGCTATTGTGTTGAAGGCTTTTGTGAGGTCCAGGTAGGCTGTGTCGACTACCTTGCCCTCATCACTAGAGTGGCTAACATGCAATGCAGTTAGGCTTCCTCCTAGTGAGGAAAGGGCATAGAATCAGTGATTGCACAGTCATTTCCAGCGAAACAGTCAGCCCACAGCATAAACCACCACTGGTTGCCACAGTTATCTGCAAGCAGTGGGCAGAGAAGACTCTAAGGTCAACGGAGACCAGGCTGAAGACCTGGAAGTTGACTGGAGAGAAAGCACAATAGTTCAAGGAATTACTCAGGACTGTAGCACCCCACAAAGGGGAAGAAATAGGTGGAGATAAAGAAGAATGGCAGAGCCTCAGAACAGCATGTGTGAGAACTACAGAACAGCTATGTGTCCGAGCCAGGTATGGAACTAAGGTGCAGAAGGAAAGCTGTTGGTTGAATACAGAAGTCCAGGAAGTCATCAAAACAAAAGAGTGCAGGAAAAAGTGGGAAATAGAAAAGATGGACCAGGCTAGGAAGGAATACTGTTGGCTAACAAAGAAGCTAAGAAAGTAGTAGCAATAGCAAAGAACAGGGCATTGGAGGCACTCTGCTAGCTACTGGTGAGTGAGTTGGTAGATGGCATAAAGAAACTATATCAGGTTGCAAGACAAAGACAGAAAGCTAAAGAAGATAGTCAAACACCCTTCATAAGGGAAGCCAGCAACAGCCTGCTCGCCAGTCCACAGGACATCAGAGGCAGATGGAAGGAGTGCTTCCAGCAGCTTCTGAAAGAAGAAAACCCCACAGAAGCTGTACTGCCCCAGACACTGCCTACAATGAGAAGAAGAGGAGACCACCCTAGAAGAAGTAAGAACAACACAAAAGAAAATGAAGTCAGGGAAAGCAGCAGCCTCAGATGAGGTCACAGCAGATATGATAAAGATGCTGGAACAGACAGGGCAGAAATAGCTGTTGAGGGTTATCATAGCAGTGTGGAGAGAAAGGGTATCCCAGATGACTGGTGATTAAGCATACCTGTGTCAGTCTACAATAACAAAGGACAGTACAGAGGTATCAAACTATTGTCACATTGCATGAAAGTTATGGAAAGGGTGAATAACCGATACCCAGAACAGTAGAAAGAAAGACTGGAGATGAGCAGTTCAGTTTCAGATCAGGATACATCGCAACTGACCCGATGTTTGCAGTGAAACAGACTGAGAAGAAGGTAGAGATGAAGAAAGCGTCCAACCGGGCATTTCTAGACTTGGCAAAAGCATATGACAAGGTCCCAAGAAAGCTGATTTGGGCAGTACTGCAGTGGTTCAAGGTCCCAGAATCATTGGTAGAATTAGTACAGGCAAAGTACAAGGACCCAATGACTCGAGTACAAAACAGTGTTTGGTCTCACAGAAGAGTTCCCAGTGGGAGTGGGTGTGTGTGTGTGCACCAGGATTCAGCTCTGAGCCCACTGCTATTCATACAGATGATGGACTGCATTAGCAAACCGGTCGGAGGGGATAGATAACAAAGTTGGTGTATGCAGATGAAGTAGCATTACAAGTGGACTCCGAGCAGGAACATCAGCAAAGGATAGAGGAATGGAAAACTGAAGGCATGTGGGATGAAGTTAAGCATGGATAAGACAGTGGTAATGGCAGCAGACTGGGGAAATAAGAAGAAGCTCAAGAATTGAGGTAGAAGGAAAAGTAGTGGAACAGGTTAACAGTTTCAGGTATTTGGGAGGGGTGGTTGAGGAGAAGGGAAGTCTGAATGAAGAGGTCAAAGCTAGAATTAGAGGGGCTGCATCCAAACGGCAGTGTGTGTCTGGTGTAGCATATGACAGAAGAATGCCAAAGAAGCGTAAAAGTAAGGTGTACAAGACGGTGGTGCAAACAGTACTACTGTATGGTACAGCATGGGCAGTAAAAGAGCAGGTAAGAAAGCTAGAGTTGATGGAAATGAAGTGCCTGCGAAGGGTGGTAGGATGCACACTGTGTGACAAACAAAGAAATGAGGACATAAGAGCAGAAGCCAAAGTAGCTCCAATTGCAGAAAAGATCAAAGAGGGCAGGGCATGTGCTGAAAACCAGAAGACAGTCTGGTGAAGAAGATTTGGGATAGACCAGAAGGTAAGAGGAAACAAGGACGCCCGGCAAAGAGGTGGATGAATCATGTGAGAGAAGATCTGCAACTGTCAGGCACAAGTATTAAAGAAGGCAAAAGTGTGGCACTGAATCGAGAGATGGCAACAGTTAACACAACGCCCGACCTCATGCAGAAAATGGGAAGAAGGGGGGTTGATTATGATTATGAATTATCCCAAATAGTTAAAAGCAGCGTCACTGGTGCAACAGGTTGCGCACTCAGCTTTGATGCTGGAAGACCAGAAGGCCATGGGTTCTATTACCACTCCAAGTTATTTGGATTGCTGACACTGCAGTGCAACATTAGTGAAGTGCTGCTCTCCTGAGTGTGTTGCCGTTCGGATGGGACGTTAAATCAAGATTCCATCTGCTTGAGTTGGCAGTAAGCTGGGTGAATGTAAAAGATTCCCTGACAAATATCAAGAAGTTCCATGATGCCCTGGCCATATTTCCCCTAATTGTAGAAATACCACCTTGAGTCTCCCCTGAAAAGAGGGCACTAACATAGTGAAACTAACCTGGTCAATAAAGGGTAAATAAAATGTACGTGAATGCATAAATAAATGCTTTTGTATCAGTGATCTGTTGACGAAGATAATACAGTTGTATAAATAAACTTACAGTAATAGTAGATGTTTGAATAGATCGCTGTTGTAGTACTGCAACCCTCCCTTATTCCGTCTAATATTACTTCTATTTTTCTTTGTACTGCAGGTATTTTTTCTTGGCCATGATGGGATTCCCTTTATCTTTCACTTTTCTGCCAGCACATAAACATACAAACCCATGTGGTGATGTTCTTCAGCCCCCCCTTTTTCTGTTGTGAATCAGGAATGATGTGAATTTTGGCACCTGTGTGGGTCTGTCCTTATACCAGCATGCCATTGAGCTTTCGTGGACTCATGGTTTGTTTGGGGGGCATCTAAAACCTGCTGTATACTGACCAGATGTCTGATCCATGGCTGAGCATGTCCCATGTAGCTATATGCTAGTGCAACAGTGATTGAAATCTTTTCCAACATATACTTTTATGTTTTTTTCACACAACTGTACTTTTGCAACCCATGTAAATGTTTCAAAGAAGCTTGTTAGATTCCAGAGACGGGACCTGCTCTTCACAAAGCCAAACTGATATAAATCTACATCAGCTAAGATGCCTGTGTATGTATAAATTAAATTCTTTCACAATATAAATTACTTTACAAAACACAATAAGGCTTTGCACATCTATCACCAAACCCCTGAGTACAACATTCTACTTTCTTTTTTCAACTTGCAAAATGCATGTAAAGCAGAAAATACAAGTTAACTCTGCTCTGTGCCTTTATTGTTGTTTGGTAACTGAGCCAGCAGTCCCTGTTTAATTTCTTGTTAGCAAAGCTTGCCTTTTTTTCTCCATTAATTGTAAAAGTAATTGCATCAGTTCTGGCCAAGGAAATGTCCATAAATGCCTCTCCCCCACTTTAATAATTTATCTAATGTTAGATAATGTAATTGGGCTAGGAATGTGATTGCATGTACCCGACTAATAACTAAGCATTTGTAGTCCATAATTAGCAGTGTGCATAATTTTAAATGGATCTCTTTACCATTACTTATGCCATAATTGCCTGCATAGACTGTTTCCTGTTACTGTGATTGTTTAGCTCTGCTTGCGTCACTCCCCAAACCCTTACATTTATTCCCTCCTTAATTCCTCCTACAGTTTAGTACACATCACCACATTAAAACCACTCTTCCAGTTTCTATCCTCTATCAATTCCTGCTGCAGCCCATTCCACAGACTTGAAACTTTATTTGCAGGCATTCTCGACCCACTTTTTTCCAGCTTACCAACACTTTTAGCCATCTATTCACACGCATGCACTCTTTTGTAGATTGTAATGTGTGTGTGTGTATATGTATATGTATATGTATGTGTATGTGAATATATATATATATATATATATATATATATATATATATATATATATATATATATATATACATACACACACACACACTCTTGTACACTTTATCAACCATATTCATACACACAAAAGCAGATGTAATGTGATCCTATCTCGCCTACATTCTCTACAGATGGGTTCGGAGCCGATCCTCGGCTCTGACTCGGCCGCTATACAATAGAACGCAGTCACTTATTGGCTGAGTTACCTCATATCCCAGGATGCACCACTACTGCTTCCCCAGATCTCGTTTGCCGCTTCTCAAAGCATAGACGTGGTCTCGGACTTGGCTGAGCTAAGTATCTTTTAGTCAGAAATTTTTCTGTCTAAATTTGTCAAAACTTACCCAAAAGCTGTTTTAACAGCTACCTTTTGTTGTGTGATTGTGTATTGATATATTCTTGTGGTAAAATTGTGTTTGTTTTGTGGTAATTAACGGTCCCGTTTAAGTTAGAGGGGCCTAGCCCTATCCTAGACGTTTAAGTTAGAGCCTAGGCTGTCTTGTGTGGATTTTGTTTTTGGTCAGTGTGTTTTTTTGTTAATATAGCCATGTCGAAGGAACACAGACCATCAGGATTCAAAAAATGTTCTAAATGTAGCTATAAAATGTCCATTACGGACGACCATTCTTTATGTGTTTACTGTTTGGGCCCGAAGCATCTCCAAGAATCCTGTAGCGTTTGCCACGCCTTTTCCTCTTGCGTCCTCCAAGAGAGGAAAAATACGTTGATTTTGAAAGGGCTTATTACCCCTTCCTTTGAGGAAGCCCTGTCTTCTTCTTCTTCACCTTCGAGGAAGAAAAAATCTTCGGCTCCGACCAGCCCGTCGGATCCGGCAGCAAAAAAGTCGCGGCAGGCTTCTCCGTCGGCTCCACGGACTTCGGAGCCGGGGTCGGAACGGTCTGCCTCGATGTCTCCAGCTTCGACTCCTCTGGCTTCGGAGTCGAGAGCTCGGGCGTCGAGAGGCGAGTCATCTCCATCGGCTCCACTGCCTTCGGAGCCGATGGGGGTCGCCCGCTCAGACTCTTCCCCTTCGGTGCCGAAGTCCACATCGGCTCAGAGGGAGATTGCAGTGGTAGTGGAATCTCCCTCGGCGCCGATACTTCTCGAACCTATACGGAGCCGGTCCCCCAGTCTTTCGGAGCCGGCGGAGAAGTCGACTCTGACCCGGTTGGTCTCTTCTCGGTTGTTGAGGATGTCCGATTCGGATTTAGACAGGGTGCTTCAAAGACTTTTTCAGTCTCCAGTGTTTGCAAAGTTGATCTCGGCTCCAGCCCAGTCGGCTCCGGAGCCGATCTCCCATTCTGTTATCTCGATTCCTCCTCCAACAGCCTCGGCGCCGTTGGAGTCGGTGTTGGTGGAGCCGGTGGAGGTTATCGGGTCGGTTCCCACCCTAACTCCAACCCTGTCCTTTGGGTCAGGGTTCGGTACACGGACCTCCTCTGTCGGCCCCGGGGGGGATGCTTCGGGTCCGATCCTTTCGGTTCCGAGCCTCTCGGTGCGTCATCTGCGGGGGTTCCGACTGCTGTTGTGGCCTCGGGGGTTGAACCATCCCAGGACTCCGGGGGATCCCGCCTTCGAGGCCATGAGGAGTGCCTTGGCCAAATCCTCTGTGGCCACTTCTACCATTTCACCACCACCTTCCCTTGGCATGGAGACTGGCGTCTTTGCAATCCCCCTGTCTCACGACAGCGGAGCCCCTGGGCCTGAGGTTACCCCCATTGGGGGTTCCCTTCTTCCTGGAGGTCCCTCCGAAATGCTTTCGGAGGAACCTCCGAGGAAGAAACAGTGCAAGAGGAAACACGTCGACTCCCCTGATGAGTCTCTCACCTCGGATACCGACCTCGATGATGCGGAGGGTCCCCCAAGTCGTCCTCGGATGATGTCTCCTTTGCAGACCTCTTGGAGATCCTTAAGCAACAAGGCGACTGGCAGTCCAAACCCCCTTCTGCTAAGGAGTCGGTTTTCCTCAAGGCCTTCGGGGCTCAGCCCTCCGCCTCCTGGGTGTCTCCGCCCTTCGATGAGCTTCTGGATTTGATCTCTCGAAGGGCGTGGGAACACCCGGATTCTGTTGAACCGGTGCCAGCTCGCCCCAATAAATTTCTTTCGGCTCCCCCGGATAAGGACTTTCTCTCGAAAGGCGTGGCTGTAGATGCCATGGTGGTGGCATCTGCCACCCAGCAAGATGTGGCAGAGGCTTCAACGTCCGTCCATCCTCCTAATAAAGAGTCTAGGAGCATGGATCGGTACGGCAAGCGTACCCTTTCTTCAGCGGCCTTTACATTAAGGTCTCTGAACTACTTGACACATTTCACCAGACTGCAGAGGGATCTGGTCAAGGAGCTTTCGGATACCCTCTCTAGTAACTTACCTGAGCAGTTGGCCCAGACGGTTAACTCACAGTTGGCTACCCGGTCCTCATTATCTAACTCGTCCATGAGGCTCATTTCTTATGCAGCCAAAGGAGCGAGCAGAGCGGCTGGAACAGGTGTTGCTCTACGGAGACAAGCCTGGCTACGCCTGTGTCACTTTGCGGAGGCCTTTAAGTCTTCCTTTGCCTACGCCCCCTTTGATGGGTCCTCATTGTTTGGCCCCAAGGTAAAGGACACATTGACTCGCTGCGAACAGGAGGGTAAGACTTTAACTGCCGTAGGGGCCCGGTTTTCCACTCCCTTCAGACCTTACCCCAAGGCTTGAAAAGGGGGGAAAATGTGGTTCCGTAAGTCTCAAAAGCCTTACTGCCGCAGCAGAGCGATTCCTCTTCTAGAGGCAGAGGAGGGGAAATTTTTCAGGGAAGACCCCGACCCAGAGGCGGCGGAGGCCCCCGCAACACTGGAGACCGCGAGTCCTTTCATGGCTCCTCCTCCTTCCAGCATCCCTGAAGGAGTACCCGACTGTGCAGCTCCGGAGCCAGTCGGGGGTCGTTCGAGACACCTAAAGGCCTGGGAAAATATCACTCAGGACCAATGGGTGCTTCGAATCATCGCCGGAGGTTACTCCATTCCCTTTTCTCAACCCCCCCCCACCAGTCCAAAGAATCCCGGACCCACCACCCAGTCAACGGGATCATGCAGCCAGCGAAATATCAAAGCTGCTTCAAAAAGGGGTCATCCAACCTGTCCCCGTAGACCAGGCCGGATCAGGGACTTACTCAAGATTCTTTTTGGTGCCAAAAAAGACCGGGGACTTGAGACCCGATTTGTAAAAAAGTCCAAATTCCGGATGGTCACTTTGCAATCCATTCTCCCGCTTTTGGAGAAAGGTGTTTGATGTGCTCCATAGATCTCAAAGACGCCTACTATCACATTCTGATAGATCAGGCGTCGAGGAGACACTTACGCTTCAGCCTAGGAGACAGTCATTTTCAGTTCCGAGCACTGCCCTTTGGTCTCACCACAGCCCCCAGGGTGTTCACCAAATGTTTGGCGGTGGTGACTGCTCACCTGAGAAGTCTAGGATTTCAGGTGTTTCCATACCTAGACGACTGGCTCCTAACTGCCACCTCCAGGCATCTACTCTTGGAAAATCTAGCAGCCACTATAATACCTATAACACTAGGCAACTCCTTAGGAATCACCTTCAATTGGTCAAATGTATTGCTGCCATCTCAGCGTATTCTGTTTATTGGTGCAGAAATAGACTCAAGGCAGATGCGAGTGTATCTCCCTGCGGAAAGGATAGCAACGCTCCAGTTTCAGGTTCAGGCATTGCTCCTCAGATGTCGTGCTCCAGCGAGAATGGTCCTGCAGCTGTTGGGCTCCATGGCAGCCACCATTCTTCTGGTCCCCTTGGCAAGGTTGCACATGAGGATACTCCAGTGGCTCCTTTCAGTCCAGTGGTCTTATCAAGACCTTCCCCTCAGTCACCACATATTGATCACAGAGACGTGCAAACAGGATCTTCGTTGGTGGCTTCTTTCCTCCAACCTGAATCTGGGGCGACCCTTCGTTCCCCCACTCTCCTCTGCCACGTTGACTACGGACGCCTCCCAGACGGGGTGGGGGGGACATTATCTGGACAGGTCGGTCCAAGGCACGTGGCACTCCGAGAGTCTTCTCCACATCAATATCCTGGAGATGAGGGCAGTGCTTTTAGCGTTGCAAGCACTGCACGATCACCTCCCCCAGGGTACAGTTGCCATTCAGTCCGACAACATGTCGGTAGTCTGGTACTTAAACAAGCAAGGAGGAACCAGGTCCTACCCCCTTTGCAGAGAAGCCATGAAGGTATGGGACTGGGCGATTGCTACCAAGCGTTTCCTAGTGGCAACGCACATTCCGGGGAAATCCAATGTGATAGCCGACAGACTGAGCAGAACTATTCTCTCCCCTCACGAGTGGTCTTTGAACGACAGAGTGGTAGCGCAGATTTTCACGAGATGGGGAGTTCCTTGTTGCGATCTCTTCCCAAGTCCCCTCAACGCGAAATGCCAGCACTTCTTCACTCTCACCCCAGTTCCGGGGGAGATCCCCAAGGACGCTCTAGTCCACGTTTGGCCCCCTGGTCTGCTATACGCCTTTCCACCGGTTCCCCTTCTCCCCATGGTGATTCAGAAGGCGATTCGCTTGGGAAGCAAAATGATACTAATCGCCCCATACTGGCCTCGTCAAGTCTGGTTCCCCTTTCTTCACAAATATGCATTGGAGGGTCCCTGGTTCCTGGACCAAGTTCCGAACCTTTTGACGCATCAGTCAGGACACCTCCATCAGTCCCTCCATTCATTGAAGTTAGCAGCTTGGCTACTCCTCTTCCAACCATAGTTAGGAGCCATTCTTTCATCCCTGAAGTCATGCATATTTTGTCTTCGGCCCACAAGACTTCTGCTAAAAAGATATATAGCAATAAATGGAAGAGGTTTGCTATTTGGGCCCAACTCCGAGGATTAGACCCCATGACTGCCTCGGTGTCAGAGGTATTGAAGTTTTTAGCTTCCCTATTCAACCAAGGTTGCTCAGTGTCTACCATCAAAGTGCAATTGGCGGCTATTTCGAATTTTCATGAGAGCGTAGAACCACCTTTAATGAGCAACAAGTTGTGCAAAGCCTTTATTAAAGGAGCTTGGCTTCTACGACCCCCTATATCTCAACCTGCACCTCCGTGGGACCTTAACGTGGTGTTAGGTGCATTAACCTCATCTCCCTTTGATCCGGCAGCAACCTGTGATCTGAAATTTCTTTCTTGGAAGACTGCTCTTCTAGTTGCTATTACATCAGCCAGGCGAGTTTCAGAACTTCAAGCCCTATGTGTCAAACCACCATACCTGGTATTTCACAAGGATAGAGTATCTCTTAGACCAAACCCATCTTTTATACCAAAGGTTTGTTCTAACTTTTGTTTACAATAATCACTGGAACTACCGGTCTTCTTCCCTAAGTATTTGAACAGAGCTGAATATACCTTTCACAGCTTGGATGTACACAGACAATTACGTTTCTATTTGGATAGAACACACCAAGCACGGAAATCAGATCAGCTGTTTGTGTCCTTTTCGGATAGTAGATTGGGCAAAGCCGTCACAAAAGTCACTATTGCCATGTGGATCAGGGACTGCATCAATCATATTTATCTCATTTCAAATAAGGAGCTTATAGTTCCAGTGAAAGCTCATTCTACTAGGGCTATGGCCACTTCGGCAGCCTTTCATTCCAAGCTCTCTATTAGTGAAATTTGTGCGGCTGCTACATGGTCTTCTTCACACACCTTTATTTCTCACTGCAAATTGGCTATGGCATCTAGGGGTCGAGCTTCCTTCGGTTCCACGGTTCTCGGGAGTGTTTTCCAGTGAGCCACCCAGGAATTAGGTGCTAGGGACGCTGTCCCATCTGTAGAGAATGTAGGCGAGATTGGATCACATTGCATCTTTTAGTTATGTACTTACCATAACTTTAGATGTATGGGATCCATCTCGCCTACATTCCTAATAACCCACCCTCCTTCCCCCTGCCTCGTAGACCAGGAGAGACCGGATGATCCGAAATTGAACTTCTTTCCTCTCTTGAAAGACCTGAGAATGTTATAACAATAGTCTGTTTCTGTGAGCATGTGTGCGGACAAACAAGATCTGGGGAAGCAGTAGTGGTGCATCCTGGGATATGAGGTAACTCAGCCAATAAGAGACTGCGTTCTATTGTATAGCGGCCGAGTTGGAGCAGAGGATCGGCTCCGAACCCATCTGTAGAGAATGTAGGCGAGATGGATCCCATACATCTAAAGTTATGGTAAGTACATAACTAAAAGTTTTCTTAGATACTCATTACTCTGACTACTATCCTCCTCAATACACATTTTTAGTCTCCTTCCTCATCTATACACTGTTCAAATTTTCACCTTTCCCTGCCTACAAAGTCATACCGTACAGCTTTCTGCACACAACCTAACCACCCTCCACTACCTTAACTGTCTGTATTCTACCCTGCAAACATCTCACCATCCTTTACAACACTTCTTTCTCTCCAGTTCTCATGCCAGTTCTTTCATTAGTATACCACACAGCCATCATCTTACCAAACCTCTGTCTTCTTCTACTCGCCATCTAACTCTCATTATTTCAACTCACAATGACAGTAAATCAGTTGCTTTGTACACTCACAACACTAGCTTACTTCCATAACATTCCCACATCATATCCCAACTCCATCACAAACATGTATTACATCTCAAAACCCTCTCTCTCCATCTGTCTCTCCTCTGTATAAATGTACATGTTCATATCTGTTCTCTTATAGATATTAAGATTAAAGCACTTTTTCAGCAGTACTGAAAGTCAGATACAAATACAAATGGCTCCATACCTCCACTTACCCCACTTCCATCCAGAAACGTAGCCAAGATATTCACCCTAACCCCAGACCAACACATCAACTACCCAGCATGGCAAACCCATTACTTTCCAGTGCTCCTGACACAATTTTCCCATCAGGCAATGACACTAACCTCCTCCTTTTCAACATTAACCTCAGAAGAACGTGCAGCAAAATTCAGGATATCCATGCATGTCTAGATTTTTACTTACCAGACATCCTAGGTGCCACTGAAGCCTGGCTACAGCAAGAAATAACCAACATACTCAGAATGGACAAAAATCTTAAAAGAGCAGCTAGTATTGCTGTTATTTATAAAAATAACTTGGAAATAACTTCAGCTCATCTAAATATCCCCAAATTTTAATAATGCTGAACTTCTGATTGCATATCTCAAAATCAACCAAAAGAAATCTATATGTATCTCAGCAGTATACATCCTACCAGGCAACAACATTACCACAGCTGAAAATATCGTACATTGGATATCTGACAGCATCTGCCAGGAAATTTTCATCTTAGGTAACCTAAATACAAACGGGCAATCCATAAAGAGCAGCATCCCCAAGGACTCTTTTCACCTATTTGAGCTTCACCCAACTTATAAGCTCCACCACCAGAATCAACAAAAGCCTGGCAGGCAGACCACACTGGACTGGATATTGATATACAAACCCCATAATATAAAATCTTCTGGTTGCTTGCCAGGTACCATATGTGACCACCTCCCAACCTCTGTAATCAGACAACAACATGGTTCACCCAAACAAATCTATAAACAGGTGTGTGATTTAACCAAATTTGACAGACACATTTATTACCGCCCTGTCCCACTACAACTGGAATGTCTTGAGTAATGCCCCTAGATGAAGCAGTTACTCAGTTAACACTTTCCTAAAATACTAAATGATTAGCACCAGTTAGGATAATAAGGGTAGAATCTAACGCAGTGCCATGGCTGACAGAAGAGACCAAATGGCTCATGCTGGAAAGAGATAAAGCATGGAAAGAATGGTATAAGAATAAAATCAATATGTCTATCAAAATGTTATACATCTCTGAAACCATACCAAGATCCTTGTTAAATCTGGCAAGAAATCATACTACAGGAATCTCAAAAAAAAATGCACCAAAACAACCCCAAGCTATTTTGGTCCTGTCTAAATAATTTATTAATTTAACATTTGTTGACTGGGAAAGTCTGAGTAGAACAGAGCCTATTTTCAGGGGAGGCCCAGTGAGAAAGCTGCAGACACATGTCTTTGGAATGTGGGAGGAAACCGGAAACCCACACGAATGCAGGGAAGACATGCAGACTCTGCACAGAGGGCACCCCAGCTGAGAATCAAAACGGAGAACCTCTTGCTGTGAGGCAACGTTAACCGCTGTTGTGCCACCCATACCACTACACCATGTCCTTCTAATTCAAACAGCAGAGTCCATTGCCACTCAGTTCAGCACTCAGTTCTATCACTAATCAGTGGCCACCTCACTTCACCCCTCCAGCTTCCACCTGTTCTCGAAAGCAACACACTGTCTTTTAGTTTTCAGCCCAACCCAACATCAACCGTAAAAAAATTACCAGACAAGTTAAAAGCAACAACCTTAGCTGCTATCCTTCCTACCGAGTTCCTCAAAATAGGTGCAGAAGCACTAGCCTTCCCTGTCTTCCTTCTAGTCAGCCAGTCAATAACTGAAAGCTGTGTCCCATCCATCTGGAAAAAAATCCATCGTTATACCCTTTTACAGAACAGGTACTTCAACAGAGTTATCAAACTGTAGACGTATTGCTATCCTATCACCCCTCTCCAAAATTTTTCAGAAATGTATTTATTATCAGCTTATGAAACATTTAACAAAATGATTTCAGGCCCGACCACAGTACTACTACTGCTGCCCTCCTCAACTTCAACACAGTAAACCAATACAAAAATGAGGGCAACCTTGTTTCTTCACTTTTCCTTGACCTTTCCAAAACGTTTGATAGTGTCCTACCAAAAGCTCCTCTCTGAATTTACAACGCTATATCTTACTTACCCCTCCCTCTCCTGGTTTCACAGTTGTTTATGCAATCTTCAGCAGGCAACTAAATGGCAACAGAACCTTACAGTATTTCAGCAAATCACTGTTGATGCTCCCTGAGAGGCAGTTCTCAGCCCCCTTATATTTAATGTTTTCATAAATAAACTTCATACCGCTGCAACACTTACCTGTGTCGTACTTTATGTTGATGATTCATCCCTAATCTGCTCTGCTCCACCCATAACAAAATTACAGGAACTCGCTCAAAAATCATTCACTGACATTGAAATATGGCTAAAAAAAATTCTAACTTGCTGCTTAACACCAAAAAGATATGCAGTTTACTCCAAAACAGCACCTTAACCAGAAGCATACATTTCATATTACCTCAAGTAATAACACAAAAATAGAAACCATAAGCAAAACTAAACTACTTGGAGTCATAATAGATTACCTCAAATTTGATCACCAGATAGTTCATTCCATCAAAAGTCACCAAAAATTCAGCTCCCCCTATAGGGATGAGCACTACCTGACAGATCAGCTTAGCAGCAGCATACCTCTTTCCTTCTCTATTGTATGCTTCCCTTATTCTTACGAATATCAACACTACATATAAAACTAAACTAGCCTTCTGCTACTGCAAAATAGCAAAATTTGCAACCAACCTTATAAAACACACCATTACCTTGCATTAAAACAAATTTGCGTGAACTCCCAAACCAGTTGACATACTTGCAACTAATCATTGCTCACACCTTATTGTACTGTCCAGATAAATGCCCAGCATTACAAAATACTGTACTGTACTTTTCACCCCCTGTAAACCTTGGCTGTAACAATAAGCTTTTATTATTTATCAGAAAGATATTCAACACTGTTGGAGACTCTCTACTCTCTTTACATGTCAGAACTTTGGAATGAAATCCCCACACAACAGATGTAAAACTTAAATGGTTTCAAACCTTTGCTTAAACAGCATCTATGCTCACTTGCTTAGCTTTATTCAGATTACTTTTTGCCTACTCTTACAACCACTTTGCTTTGCTCCTCCTCATATTGCAGTTCCTAAACTCTTACTTTTCTGGCTTCACTCGCACCCAATTCTTCCTCTGTTCATTTCTATACCTTCTCATTTCATATCTGTCTTATCATTTTAAGTTACATTCTACTTGTCTGTAAATTATTGCTAAGCTCAAAAATGCCCCAGTTTGATCTTTTCCCTGCAACCATCATGTTGTAAATACATTGTTACTGTATGTCATTTCTCTGTTCAATAATTAACCAATTTATTTTAATTTCTGTCTTTTTTTGTGTTAAACTGTTATGATTGTGTAAGAAATATTTAAAAATCATGTAAATAAGCTCAAATATAGACGTTTTTATCCTGCATACATCATGTGTAACTTAAGTGTGAAGTTTTTCTCCCCAGGCTTCCGCTAAAAATGAGTTTTGCTCAGTCGGACTTCTCCTGGTCAAGAGAGAGAAATAAGCAGTTCTGCTATGATACATTGTTTTGTACATAAGACTTGTGGGGCTATAATTACCCAGGTTTGTAAGGGGTATAACCCCTGTAGGTAGACTGAGGTTGACTAATTTAAGTATGAGCCTAGATAGTCCATGCTCAGCAGTGGTGAGAATGCAGCCTGATGTGCTGTCTGGTCCAGTGGAAGTTTTTTTTGATTATGTTACCCGGGTTGTGCCTGCAAATTGTCCATTGAGACTGGTGCACATTCCTGGTAAACAAATGTAAATAAATGGGGAAGTAGTATGGGTAGGGGAGGTAAAGTTAGCATTTGTCTTCTAATATATACTTGGGACTGCAGTGTGCCTTGATGATATGGATGACATCCATGCATTGCTGGACATTAGTCCTTAATGTCCTGATATAATTAAAGTAGGATTTATAATTTCCTTTGGTAACTGTAGTTAACCTTAAGCTCGTACCCTGGTTTGCATTTCTAATATTGCTCTTAAGTTCCTTGCTGTCATGTTTCATTGTAGTCTTCAGGCAGGGGGATGGGGAGTTCTTACAAGTTTCTGTTATTTGCCTTCTTTTGTCATGTAGTTCATTAATGTGGTAGTTTATTTCCGAATCTACCAATCTGAAGTAGTTAACTTCATTTTATCTGCAACCTGTGGGTATACGGATCGATATCGGATCCGAGCCGGAAACTGTTTTCTAGCATCTTCTCCAAGCTCTGAGCTCCCCTTACCCATAATGCCCTACCGTCTCCTGTCTTCCCTCAGATCTCGTTTGCCGCACCAGTAGTGTGCATCGTGGTCTCCTTTGCTCTGAGCTAATAAGGGATAGTAAGTGGAAGCTTTTGCTTATATCTAGGTGTGCTTGTCTAGGATTACCCTTCCTCCCCCTCTGTAGTAAAAAAAAAAAAAAAAAAAAAGCTTTTTGTATTAGAGTAGTAGTCAGGCCTGCCCTTTCCCTACCTGTGTGTGTGTGTGTGTGTGTGTGTGTGTGTGTGTGTGTGTGTGTGTGGTTTTATGTTGGGAAGGTAGTACTTTTACCTTTGAGTGCAGGACTATGGCTGACTAGCCAAAGCCTGTGTTCAAAAAATGTACAGAGTGTGGCCATGAGCTTTCCCCTGCCGATGGTTACACTCTGTGTGTGATATGCTTAGGAGTGGCACATTTATCCACTCAGTGTGCTGTCTGTTCAGGCTTCAACCCTAGGGCCCTTACGGATCGTAAGGCCAAGCTAGTTACCAAAAGCTTTCTCCCTGTTGCCATGCTGGATTCTGCCTCTGCCTCAGTGGCTAGTGCACCACCCCAGACAGGGACTCAACCTCCCTCTTCGTCTGGCGATGGGTCCTCTAAGGACAGATCTTCAGTCAGCGAGTCTGATAAAGATAAAGAAAAAGAGAAGGACAAGGAAAGACGCAGAGAAGAAAGGGAGAAAAAGAAAGACAGGCAACGCAAGAGATCCCCAGACAGGGAGCTCTTTCTCAGCCCTCCATCTAAGACCATGAGGCCTGTTTCTCCTCTGCTCCAGTCACCACGTTTCTCACTGGAGCCGTTGGAACATTCGGACCTGAGGCCCTCTACCCCTCTGCGCAGACCGGCCAGATCCAAGTCGGTGGCCTCTTCGAGGTCGACTCGGAGCCTATCGGACATGGATATGGACAGGATGATGCGGAGATTTCTTCAGACCCAAATTCAGATGGGAGTCTTGCCAGGTCACTCTCCCTCTGGAGGTGCGACCTCCATGCCTCTTTTCCGCCCCATCTCTCTTTCCCCGATCCGTGCTTCGGGGCTGTTGGATCTGAGGTTCTTCAGAGCTGGTAGCTCGGCGCTGACGGTTCCTCCAACCTCGACTACGGCTGTTACCTTGAGTTCCTCAGATCCGACATGTTCAGATCCAAGTGACTCTCGGAGCCACGGACAGGGAATCAGACCCAGGGGAATGGATTCTTCAGCTCAGACTCTTTCGGACCCGATCCATTCCCTCAGACCTCAGGCTACCCTGTCTTTGCTCCGGTCCCCGCTTCACATCCGGGGAAGACTTCTCCCTCTGCCTTCGGAGTGGTGGAGAGGGTTCTGTCCCAGGGATTGAGACCCCAGCCCATCCCCTCTGATACCACCCAGGCCCCCCTGGATTTGGCGACTCCCTTCATCCTGTTTCAGGGAAAGCCCGTGCCAGAGGATCCCCAGATAATTTTCCCAGAGGAAACCCCTGTGGCTCGCGGATCCCCTTCTGAAAGTCCCACTGAAGAGGGCCACTGCAAGTGCAAAAGGAGGCACTTGGACTCCCCCAAGTCCCTCACCGGTGACACTGACTTGGATGAAGGAGAAGATTCCCCCAGGTCACCTCCCGAAGACGTCTCCTTCGGAGAAATTATGGAGATCCTCCGCCAGAGGTGAGGTTGGTCAGCCCCAAAGTCTTCTGGGTAGGAGTCAGTGTTCCTGGAGGCCTTTGGCACGGGCCCATCTACTTCCTGGGTGTCCCCACCAGCAGACCCCTTGGTGGACCTCATCACCACGTGGGCATGGAAGGAGCCCGACACCGTATAGCCCATCCCCAAATGTCCTGACAAGGTTTTATCTCCTCCTTCTGATGGACAATACTGGTCGAAAGGAGCCCCAGTTGATGCTATGTTGGTCACAGCGGCCACAAAGAAGGAACTAGCACAGGAGAGTTCCTTAGTCCACCATCCAGGCAAGGAGTCCAGGTCGGTGGATAGGTTTGGGAAGCGCATAAACTCCTCAGTGAATTTTTCTATCCGTGCGCTGAATTATTTGGCACATGTGATTCGACTTCAGGGAGACCTTGCTTCGGAATTCGCTGAGTCACCCCCAGAGTCTTTATTGCCACAGGACAGACAGCTGTTCTCGGCGAAAATGTCTACTCTGAAGTCAGTTTCAAATACATCTGTGCGGCTACTTTTCCATGCCACGGAAGGAGCAGCTAGAGCGGCTGGGACAGGCATAGCCATGAGGCGTCATGCCTGGCTCAGATTGTGTCAGTTTGCGGACCCTTTCGAGGCGTCGTTTATCAACGCTCCATGCGACGGTTCTTGTCTCTTTGGAAAGACAGTACGTGACACACTTGTCCAGAGCGAAAAGGACAGGAAGATTTTGCCTGCCATTGGAGTCCGCTTTTTAACCCTCAGCAGTCCTTCTGTAGGAATCAGAGGGCAGAAGAAGATGTGGTTCCGAAAATCTCAGTTTTCCTGGGATTCTCAGGACAGCTATTCCCCCAGAGGCAGAGGGGGACAGGATCAACGCCGACCCAGAGGTAGAGGGGGTCCCAGGAATTTCGGGTCTAGGGAACCCTACTCTGATAAACCCGGTCAGCAGCCCTGAGGGGTTGCCTGACTGTCCTACTCTGGAGGCAGTCGGGGGACAATTGTCTTTACACCCAGCAGCATGGGAGTCCATTATGACAGATCGCTGGGTTCTTCAGAAAATATCCAGAGGTCACTCTATTCCTTTCATTGCCCCTCCAAATATTACAAAACACCTCCTGGATATTCCACCCGCTCACAGGGAGGCCGCAGCTCTAGAGGTTTTAAAGCTGCTTCTCAAACGAGCCATCGAAAGGTCCCCCCCGATCAGTCCGGATTAGGCGTCTACTCAGTGTTCTTTTTGGTACCAAAAAAGACTGGCGACCTCAGGCCCATTCTAGACCTGTCAACATTAAACCTGTCGGTAGCAAAACAAAAATTCCGGATGGTCACCCTACAGTCCATTCTACCTGATCTCCAAGAGTGTGACTGGATGTGCTCGTTAGACCTTCAGGATGCTTACTACCACATCAAAATACACAAAAGCTCCAGGAGGTTTCTGCGCTTCTGGCTGGGAACCAGTCACTTTCAGTTCAGGGCCCTACCCTTTGGTCTCACCACAGCCCCCAGGGTGTTCACCAAGATAATGGCAGTTGTATCGGCTCACCTGAGGCTTCAGGGTATTCACGTGTTTCCGTACCTGGATGACTGGCTCTTCGCTGAGCACAAGCATCACTTGTGTCTGCCCCGAGATTATTTCATTCAGTTAGCAGACCTACTGGGAATTACAGTCAGTGTTCACAAATCCCATTTGCAACCAGTACAAATTCTAGACTTTATTGGGGCACAGTTAGAAACTATGCAGATGAAGGTATTCTTAACTCCAGACAGGATTCTACATCTCAGGGGCCACATAGCTCAGATAGCGAACTCCAAGTCTTCAAAGGCGAGCAAAGTTCTCTGGGCTCCATGGCTGCCGCCATATCTATTCTCCCGTATGCGCACCTTCACATGCGGATTCTTCAATGGACTCTGGCTGTCCAGTGGTCTTGGCTAGACCTGCCCATGGAATTTCCGATCAAGAACAGTCACGTCTGCAGGACCTTTCTTCTTTGATGGTTAACTTCACCGGAGATATCAAAATGACGCCCATTTGCGTCACCCCCAGTCCAAACCACAGTGACCACGGACACCTCCCAACTCAGGTGGGGGGACACTGTTTTGGAAGGACAGTCCAAGGCACGTGGTCCCAGACGGAGACTAATTTGCACATAAATATTCTAGAGATGAGGGCAGTGCTTTTAGCGTTGGAAGCCTTTCACACAGTCCTCCCTCTCGGATTGATTGCAATTCAGTCAGACAACATGTCTGTCGTCTGGTATATCAACAAGCAGGGGGGAACCAGATCCCACCCTCTATGTCGCCAGGCCATGAGAGTGTGGGAATGGGCGATTTCCACCGGTTGGTATCCGATAGCAATGCACATCCCGGGGCGCTCCAACATTTTAGCTGACAGATTGAGCTGGGCCATTCTGATGCCTTACGAGTGGTCTCCGAAACAGTCAGTAGCGGAGGAGATTTTCCTGGCATGGGGTCAGCCTTGCTGTGATCTCTTCGCATCTCCTTCCAACGCGAAGTGCAGTGAGTTCCTCAATCTGATTCCCTCACCAGGGGAAGTCCCCAGAGACGCTCTAGTCCATGTTTGGCCCACGGGCTTCTGTATGCTTATCCACCTTTACCTCTCATTCCGAAGTTTCTTCAGAAAGCTTGCTGACTACGGTGCAAAGTGATCCTCATTGTCCCGTTCTGGCCTCGTCAGGTTTGGTTCCCATTCCTTTGGTCTCATCTATTAGCTCCCCCGTGGGTTCTGGATCCCTGCCCGGATCTAATTTCCCATCCGTCGGGGACACGTCCGCCCGGTCTGGGCAGCCTCAAGCTAACAGCTTGGTTGCTCCAATTCCGTTAATTGCCAGGACTCCCGGTCTTTCATCCCAGGTAAAATCCATTCTGGTGGCCTCTCTTAAAGACTCCACTAGGAAACTGTATTGCAGTAAATGGAAGCACTTTTCCATTTGGGCTTCACAGACAGAAATAGATCCCTTTACAGCTCCTGTTCCAGTGGTGTTGGACTTCCTGTCTGGTATCTTTCAGCAAGGAGCTAGTTCCTCCACAGTGAAAGTACAATTGGCAGCCATTTCCAGTTTTCACGTTGGTGAAGACAACATGGCCTTAGCCTCCTCTAGGCTGTGTAAGGCTTTTCTTAAAGGTACGTTTCTGCTACGGCCCCCAGTCAAGGATTCTGTACCTCCTTGGGACCTTACATTTGTTTTACAGGCATTGGTAGCCCCTCCTTTTGAACCCGCAGCTTTGGTGGACTTACAATTTTTGTCTTGGAAGACAGCTTTCCTAGTCACCATCACATCGGCAGGAGAGTTTGAGCTTCAAGCTCTGTCTGCCGTGCCTCCATATTTGGTCTTCCATAAGGATAGGGTTTCCCTTCGTACCCAGCCCTTCCTTCTTACCTAAAGTGGCATCTGAAGCAAACATAAACCAGTCCATTAATCTGCCCGTTTTCTTTCCCAACTTTCAAAATAAAGGTGAATACAAGCTCCACTTGTTGGATGTTCATATAGACAACTTTGTTTTTATCTTCATAGAACGAAGTCTTTCCGCAAGTCTGGCCAATTGTTTGTTTCCTTTTCCAAAGCATTTATGGGTAAAGCTATTTCTAAAGTTTCTTTAGCCAGATGGATCACTCTTTGCATTTCACATGCTTACAAAGCAAAAGGTTTATCTCCTCCTGGTATAGTTAAGGCTCACTCTACCAGGTCCATGGCGACCTCTGCTGCTTTTTGGTCCAGGGTACCTTTGGACGATATTTGTGCAGCAGTGACTTGGGCCAATTCACATACCTTCATTTCCCATTACAAATTGGATCTGATTTCGAGGGGGTAGAGCATCCTTTGGCTCTGCGGTGCTCAGGAATATCCTTCCATAAGGGCCTCCCAGGATTGGAGTAGCTGGGGACTCTGTCCAACAGTTTGCAGATTATCTGAAGTAGTTAACTTCATTTTAAGAAGTTACATACTCACCATAACGTTCCATCTGAGTAGTTATACTTCATTTTTCTGCAATATTCCCTCTCTCCATCCCCCGGACCTTATCCTGTTTTCAGGTTGGTTATTGGGTTGAGTTGCATATATATTGTTAGTTGCAGCAAACTCGATCTGAGGGAAGATAGGAGACGGTAGGGCATTATGGGTAAGGGGCGGAGCTTGGAGCAGATGCTAGAAAAAAGTTGCCGGCTCAGATCCGATACGGATCCGTATACCCACAGGTTGCAGAAAAATGAAGCATAACTACTCAGATGGAACGTTATGGTGAGTACATAACTTCTTTTTATGTTTAGTGCAGATGGATACTCTCTTTTATATGCAGCTGTTTTAAGTGGAGGTAAAGTCCCAAATGAATGTGACAAGACACTCAGTTGGGCCCATTTGTCAGGTGGTGTTGGAATTTTTGTGTAGATCTTCTACAGGCTGAATTAGGTTTGCCCTGGAGAATTCAGTCACAGTAGTCTCATAAGTACTCTTATAGCTCGTATAATTGGGCCGCAAAGAATTCCACTACTCTGATCCAGGCAGCTGTAGTTGACAGTAGCACAATCCATTGTATAGTACAAGTAAGTTGACCTTTGTGTGTTCACAACCAGGACTATTTTAACTTTTTTATCTTCTCTAAAGTTTCTTTAGTGATTTTCATACAGATTAGGTATTTTGTATACAGATTACTTTGTACATATAACAAAAGATTTTTTTTCTTTTTTGTAGCTTTCACCAGAAGATGAGTCTTTTCTTGCAACAAATGCAACTTCCACTCTTAGCGAATTTGAAAAAGTTGCCAGAGATCTTGGTAAGCTATGTTAACTAGAAATAATTGAATACATTTTTTTATTTAAAAGTGGCAGTTTTGAGTCTGTACAGCCGTGTGCATTAAGTTCTGTTTAGTTGTTTAAGAACCTGCAGTCACAGTGTCTGCACACAACCTTAATATCAGGTGGAAGTAACTAGCTGCCTGACACTTTTACATGGCCTTTTACAGATGGTTGTCTGCTGTTCACTGCTGCAGAATGCAGAAGTAGAGTGGCTCTAAGGTGGTGATCCAGTCATATTTGAGCTTATTTGTACATTCTGTATGTGGTGTCCCTCCTGCATCAGACAGCTCTTGGGACTCCAAGGGACTTCCTCCGATTAAACAGGTCAAGGAGAACCACCTTTGGGACTTTTCTTCCTCCCTGCCTCCAGATAAACTTGCTTTGTTTACATGTACAAGAGCAGGTTGCTGTTAAATCAGTTGGTAAACCAGCAGTGCCTCTGCTCTCCACACAACTCCTTCCTCTGTACCTGACATTCTGATGGACTAAGTTTGACAGTGATAATGTTATCAAGGTTATACCAGTTTGCAAGTTGTCATGTACCTTGTAAACTACAGACTTACAAAGTGGCACTTGCTTTATCTTTAACAGGTGCTGCATTTATCAGTAAAATTGTTTTATTTATTTAATTTTGTTGGCTGTTGTAGTAGTCTGTTTTTTAGGGGACCCAGTTCAGCCACAGTACAGATGTTACAACAAAGCAAGCGTGATATGCAGTAGCACAAAAATAATGCAAGGTAATAGCACATCATAGGTGCCTGCACATTCAGTGATCGTAAAATATAATCAGTAGAAAACACTATTAAGAAGATAGAACACTTGCTGTATTCATATGCATTGTTCAGTTTCAAGGCTAAGGTTGGTTTCTGTAAATCTAAAAACAGACTTGAATAGAGAGGATTTTAAGATCAGTGCATGGGATTACAGCCAGTCCTCGGGTTATGGATGAAATCCATTTTTTAGTCTGTCCTTAAGTCAAATTTCTATGCAAGTCGAAACACGTGCATATGGTTCTTATTAAATGCCACTTAGTCAAATGTTTGCCTCAGTCTAGTATTTATTTTACTTTTCTTTGCATATAAAACACTTTAGAAACACTTCCAAACAAAAAAATCTTGAATACAGTACTGTATACTGTAGCTATGTTTCCTTACTTCCTGTCAACAAAGCTGTTTTTTGACGTCTTTTCTTATTATTAATTGCAGTGTTTATTAGGACTTTTTCACACACACACCTACCTCTCAACTGTACAGATTTTCGCAAAATGTCCAGATTTTTGCCACATATTTTTGGTCCATTTTTCATGAAATTGTGGTGGTTTAGCTAAAAACTGAAGTTAGAAAATAATGAGTTTCAGAATTCATACCCTTCAGAAAATTAATGCTAATGCAAAACATGTTAGTCTGTCAACTTTCTAAGTTTGTAAGAGCAATATTTATTAAAACTGTCCCCTATTTTTGGGCATTTGTCCCACTTTTATTTATGGCTTTGTCCAGATTTCTTGCTCTAAGAGCTTTGGAGGTATCACACACACACACACACACACACACACACACACACACACACACACACACACACACAGTCCTCATTCATACCTACATTCACTCACACATCGCTCTCACTCTCCAGATCTCACACACACACACACACACACACACACAGTCACTTCTTCATTCATACCTGCATTCACTCGCACATCGATCTCACTCTCCCGATCTCTCACACATCCTCACTTCTTCATTCATACCTGCATTCACTCACACATCACTGTCGCTCTTCCAGTGTGTCGTACACAGTCACTTCCTCATTCGTACCTGCATTCACTCACACATCGCTGTCGCTCTTCCAGTGTGTCGTACACAGTCACTTCCTCATTCGTACCTGCATTCACTCACACATCGCTGTCGCTCTTCCAGTGTGTCGTACACAGTCACCTCCTCATTCGTACCTGCATTCACTCGCACATCGATCTCACTCTCCCGATCTCTCACACATCCTCACTTCTTCATTCATACCTGCATTCACTCACATCGCTCTCACTCTTCTGATCTCTCTCTCTCTCACACACACACACACACACACACACACACACACACACACACACACACACACACACACACACACACACACACATTTGGGCAGCTTTAACAATTAATAATTTTATTTATTTATTTTTTAATGTTCTTTCTGACATTGCAGCAGCCCATTCGTATGTATGGGTTGTCTGCATGTCTGATGTCCTTAACCTGGGGACTGCCTGTACTGTATTGAAGAAGAGGATAAGAAGTACACAGAGCCAAGGGTAGAGTCATGGCAATTTGGGTTTTATGTAATGAGGGGATTATTAAGGTATTTGCATGAGGCTGTTTTATATAGGAAGAAGAATAATTGAGTTCTGAACTTCAAAGTCTGTGATATGACAAATTTATAAACTGATGATTCTGTTCCGGTAGATATCCTCAAAGGAGTAAAAGATGACACCAGCTGTTGTAACAATTTGCCCATGGCCACAATATTTAATTTAAAGATGTGAAATACACAGTTGGAAGCACTGCGAGCAATTATTTTTTTTACAAAGGGTTTTGCATTTAAACTTATACTGATGAAGTTATATAGTTAAAGATACAGTTATAGGAGGAAAGGATTATTCAGTAAAGTGAAGGTCATTCCTGAGGCACTTCTAGTGAGAGGAACAGTTGTCTAGCATCTTTGTTCTGTCTAGCATGTTGTGAAATTAGCTGAAGAAATGTGGTTCTGTTCTACTGGTAAGGTTTCCACCTTCCATTGAAGTGCACTGCATTCCTTTTAAGGAGGTAGAATATTCTATTCTATACAAACTTTGTGAGGTGTACTTAAAACACAGATTAGTCTCTGCCTAACTGTTTTAAAATTTATGGCTTTTGTTTTTCTCACTACTAAGCAGTAAAGCTTGAGACACCCATCTCAAAAATTCTCACTTGATTTGGCTTGTAGTAAAATTTGACTGCCCTGCATTACAAAAGTCCTGCGTTTCTGCTTTCTGATGCCACATTTCCATTGGCAGCAATTACATTAAATTAATATGTAGAGTACATTTTTTAAAATAAAACCACAGCATAATGCAAACATTGCTGTTCCATCTCTTTGTGTTGATGTGAGTTTGCAGGGATTGATCCCTGCATCTTGACAGCAATACAGTCAGTGGACCCTAGAACAGGAGGGGAAATGGGCTGGTTCATAGACTGTTCTACTCTCCTCTGTGGTCTGTGGGAACCATATATGCTTCTCCACATGCTGCAACATAAAACCAAATAAATGGTGTAACATTTGTGTGGCAGACTCTTGTGAAATACCCACTGTGTCCCCTGATGGCTGCTGGAAGGTCCCTATTGCAAAGACAAGGATGGGCAACACTACATACACCTTAGTGTTCACAGGGATTGGTGTTCCACTCATTCAGTGCAGTTCCGTACAATAATTCCCATATGGTGCCTCTGCCCACATAATGGTGTTCAGCTGTGTGCTTGTCATGGACGTTATGGTAGGTCAGGTGCGTTCAGGTCTATCTGCAGCACGGAGGTTGACTATGATTGACCACTGTTGTAGATACTGGATAAGAAGATAGACCCCAACAAATGGTGTTGTACTATTGGCAGTGCTAATCCTAGCATCTTAGCATGATCAGATATTCATCATGTTTCACTGTTGCCGTCATTACTCTTGGGTTATCCTGCTGGCAGGCTATGAGCAATCGGCCTGAATTCCAAAGTCTTGGTCCAGCGTCTGTTGCTGTCGCCTCTTCCCTGACGTCAGAGCGCCAGGGGTATAAAAGATGCAGCCAACGTCATTTTCTTCAGTCTTTCGGTGTCCGAAGCAAAAGCAGTTCGCAAGTGCCAGTCGGCTGACTCCTGAGATTTTCAAAATCGAATTTCAGATCCGAAGTCTTCATTAAAGCTAAGTACCCCGTTGGGGAAACTTTTTTCTTTCTCCAGACTGATGTCAGAAAAAGTTAACAATTGTATTTCTTGTGGGAAGCAAATATCTCATAAGGATTTTCATTCTTACTGTATTCCTTGCCTAGTCCCTGATCACAACATTGCTAGCTGTCAGTTTTGTGCTAGATTTAACCAACACACTATTAAGCGTCGGTACGATTTTTACCTTTCATTACTTTGGACAAAGGTTTAATTATATAATGCCGTCGGAACAGCCGACGACCGAAGTTTATAAAAAGCGCAAGGAAAAGGACGGGCATCAGAGGTCCAAAACCGACGAGGCCCCTGCTAAGCCAGTCACCGGTTCGCCGGTTCTCAGTGAGGCACTTTTGCAGCCCCTGAAGCCTGCTACCTCAGAGCCACAGGCGGCTTCTGACTCCCACGTGGAGCCGACTAGGCCTCTGGATATTCAAGGTATTGGACTCTCGGAAACTATTCCCTCAGATGGGTCCGGAGCTGCTGAGCAGGCATCGATCGGCTTCTGAGGGTGTGTTCAGACCTACACAATTATATGTCAAGCCAACCTCAGCTTCAAAGACAAAGACTAAAACAGCTCTAAAGACAAAGAAACAAGTGCAGCATTCTCCTGGACAGACTTCCATGCCTAAGAAACAAATGCTTAAAATGGCCGAAGACCTAATTACTTTGATCAGGGGTTCCCATCCCCCTCCTGATAAGAGGCCTAGGCAAGAGACAATATGACTCTTCTGATCAGATTTCAATTTCCTCTGACTCTTCTTCTGACCAGGGATACTCTTTTCCTCCCTGTGAGGATTCTGATGCTGAAGAATCGATTCCTTCAGCCTCTCCTCCTGAGGATTATTCTTTTGGGGAAACCCTGCATACCATGAGGGAGCATTTTCACTGGGAGAGCCAAGATTACTCAGAATCTAAGAAAAGGCTTAGAGACTTTCTTTTACTACCTCAGCACAGACCTCTTGCTATTCCACCTGTTCTAGACATTGTAGATGATGTATTTTCAGAGTCCGGCCTGTCTCCTGACTCTTTACTCCCTGCACCTGCTAAGCCAGACAGATACTACAGGGTTCCAGACTCTCATATTTCTATATAAAAACCCTGCTGCTGACCCAGAAACTATATCTCAGGGTCCCAAAGGGGTCAAGGCTTCCACTGCAAAAAACCCTGTCCCCTCTGATAGGGATTGTAGGCACTGGACAGATGGGAGAAAAAGTTTACACTGCTGTTACCTTGGCTGTAAGGGCTTTAAATTGTCAGTTTAATATGCTTAAATATCAGCAATACTTAATGTCACTGCTTAAACAGAAAATGTTGACAAATTCTGAATGTTCTGATAAGGAAATGCAGGATTTATTGCATGCAGCTGAACAAGTGGCAAAGCATACTTTGCAATGTGGTTTTGATTCACTGGAGTACTCTTGCAGGGCTGCTGTTACGGGTTCTGTCATTAGAAGGCATGCTTGGTTAAAGGAACAGAATCTGCCTGATCATGTTAAAGCAAAATTATTGGATGCTCCATTACAGCATGATACTTTGTTTGGTGTTAAGGCAGAAGAAGGAAATGGAGGATAAAGCGAAATCCATGCAGACAGTTAAGGATTTCCTACAGGTACAGCCACCCAGATTTAGCAGGAACCAGCCTACAAAGAATGGATCCTTTCCAGTGTCAGACAGGCCACAAAGAGGCAGATACAGACGCCCCAGAGGCAGATCCCAGCCCCAAGACTTGAACAGGCCTAAACAATGGGGTGCTTCTACCTCCAAAAGCGGAGAAGACAAATCCCAACCATACAGGAAACAGTCCCAATGACTTTCCTCTGTCAGAACCAAGCACTTATCTTTTGGCAGCCCCCTTAGGGGGAAAACTAGCACTTTTTTCACCAAATTGGCACATGATTACCCAGGACAAATGGGTCTTGAACATAGTGTCTCAGGGCTACAGGTTCCACTTTCACACCCTGCCAAGGGCAAAAGGTATGCCAGACCTGCTAAACACAATCAATGGGCAGAGGCACAAAAACAAGTTTCATCCCTCATGGACATGAGGGCCATTCAGCAGGTACCACAACAAGAGCAGGGACAAGGATTTTACTCGAGACTTTTCTTGGTACACAGAAAGGACAAAGCCTGGAGACGAATACTGGATCTGTCTATTCTAAACACATTTCTGGTCGTTCCAAAATTCAAAATGTTGACTCTGCAGCAGCTACTGCCCATGCTGGGCAAGAAGGCTTGGCTCGTAACTTTGGACCTAAAAGAGGCATACCTGCATGTCCCAATCAGACAATCTCGCAGAAGATACCTCAGATTCATAGCTGGCTCAATGCACTGCCCTTTGGCTTATCTACTGCGCCAGGGTCTTCACAAAATGCCTGGCACCAGTAATTACATTTTGCAGACAAAGAGGAATTCAAATATATCCTTACTTGGACGACTGCCTTATTCAAGCAGAGAACAGAGACATTCTACTAAAGCATCTGGCGTTTGTAAAAAGATTACTAATTTGCCTAGGGTACACAGTAAACGAAAAGAAATCTGTGCCCTCTCAAGAGATAATATTCCTGGGTGCAAGCTTAAATACAACTGCCCAGATGGCTTATCTCACGCCAGACAAACAAAGGCAACTGACTTCTTACTTCAAAATGTTGGCAACAAAGACCCAGTTATCTGCAAGAAAAATTCTGCAGGCTTTGGGCTTCATGGCATCCTGCATTCTGCTAATTCCATATGCCAGGCTGCATATGAGGAAACTACAATGGTATCTAAAAAGTGTTTGGACTCAACATTGCCACAGCCTGGAAACATTAATTACCCTCATTCCCTGCCTGCAGCAGGAGTATCGATGGTGGGCACAGGCCTGTCACCACAACAAGGGACAGCCATTCACTTTACCCACAGCCAGGCAGACACTAACAACGGACGCATCAGATTATGCCTGGGGGACCCACATGGCAGGAATATGTATTCAGGGCACATGGCCCGCAAGCCAGGTGCATCTTCATATCAATCAAAAAGAGATGCTAGCTGTTCAGAATGCCCTGACAGCTTTCAAGGATCTACTTCATCCAGGACAACTACTGATAAAGACTGACAATACTGCAGTTATGTGGTACATAAACAAGCAGGGAGGCACACATTCCTACCCCCTCTGCAGACAAGCCATGACTTTGTGGGACACAGCATGACTTATCAAGTTCACCTGCAAGCACAATTCCTGCCAGGAAAAATAAATACTCTGGCAGACGAACTAAGCAGAAACCTCATGGATCCCCACGAGTGGAAACTGGATCCACAAGTCTTCAGCATGATAACAAGGAAATGGGGATGCCCAGACATAGATCTATTTGCCTCCCCTCACAACTGCCAACTACAGAGATTCTGCACGAGGATTTATCACAAGCAAGCATGGAAAGTGGATGCCCTATCCTTCAGCTGGAAAAACCTAACAGAATATGCCTATCCTCCACTGCCTCTCCTCCCCAAGGTACTCCTAATGGTCAGACAAGAGAAGCCAAAAATGATACTGATTGCCCCAGACTGGCCACGCCAGCACTGGTACCCAATCCTAAAGAACTTGTCTCAAGGTCCAGCCTGGACATTGCCTCAGACTTCTTACTTACTGATCCAACAAAACAATCAGATCCTGCACAGCCAACTCAGGACCTTAAATCTGGCAGCATGGCGGATAATGTAGCCATTCAGAACACTCCACTCTCCAAAGCTGTAATGGATGTTATCTTGGAGGCCAGGAGGCCCAGTACCAGAAAATCTTGTGCAGAAAAATGTAAGAGATTCTGTGCTTGGAACCAGGAAAAAGGAATTGACACGTTTGTACCAAATATTCCTCAGATTTTACAATACTTAATGGAGATGCTGGACAAAGGCCTATCCTTTTCATCAATTAAGATTCATGCCTCTGCTATTTCAGCCCATTACAATATGGAACCCACCTATCTTTTCTCATCCTTTAATAAGGCAGTACCTCAGAGGGGCCAAAAAGATAAGACCTCCAAGGAGAGCACCAATATCAATTATGTCTTGCACTAAGCCAGCCTCAACAGCTGATATAAAATTCTTATCCTGGAAAACAGTTTTGCTCCTAGCAATAACCTCTGCAAGACGAGTCTCTGAGTTACAGGCACTCATGGCTGTGGAACCTTTTATCATTTTCCATCAAGACAGGGTTTCTCTGAGGACAAACCCTACATTTATGCCTAAGGTGGTGTCCAGTGTGGCCCTTAATCAAACCATTCACTTGCCTACCTTTTAGCCAAACCCACAGAACAAGGGGGAGAGACTTGCATTCTTTGGACATACACAGACAGCTACGCTTCTACTTGGACAGAACTAAAGCTTTCAGAAAGACTGAGTAATTTTTAGTGGCATATGCTGCAGGATCACAAGGAAAGGCCATCTCAAAACAGACTATTTCAAAATGGATAGGCCATTGCATTCGTTTCTGCTACTTGCAGCATGGCAAATCAGTGCCTAAGGGCATTAGGCCACATTCTACCAGAGCAGCAGCCACTTCAGCAGCCTTCCTCAGAGGAGTACTAACCAAAGACATCTTAGAGGCTGCAACTTGGAGTTCAGTGCACACTTTTACAAAGCACTACCACTTACTCTCTACTCTAAATCCAGAGCAGGCTTTGCCACTGCAGTTCTGCAGGGCCTCATAGCCTCTCCTAATCCTATTTAGCCCAGCCACCCATCCTCAGCTTTGGGATTCAACCCAAGAGTAATGACTGCAACAGTGAAACACGATGAACATAGTACAGTTGTGTACCTACCATAAATGTAGATGTTCGAGTGTATTCACTGTTGCAGTCCAGGTTACCCTCCCTCCATCCCCCTTTCATTTGCTGGGTCTTATCTGTACTTATAGGTTCATAGGTTGGTACTAGGCTATCAGCCCTAGGGCCTATACAAGCCTAGCCATAACAATTCCCTGGCTATTTCTTCCCACACTATTTACTTCTCTGGACCCCTGTCTAGCAGGGCGACTGACGTGATCCCCGGGGTGAATTTCCTTTCTCCCATCCAATCGTCAAGGTTCCTTTTGAAGAGGACCAAAGAGGCACTCTGCTTGACATGTATGGGCAATCTATTCCAGAGTCTGGGGAGTCTCTGGGTCAGGAACCTATCCCTCCAGCATGTTTTGTTTATTGTGATGACAAGGTTTAGATCCCTGGAGCGTGTGGCTCTGAGGGATTGGGATTGTGTAGCATGTCCAACAGCTCTGGGTTTGACATGGCCTTGTATGTTAAGCAAAGATCGCCTCGGAGTAGACGATATGCGACAGAGTATAGCTGGAGTTTTTTAAGGCGGTCAGCATAGGGCATCTGCTTTAGGCCTGTGATTCTTTTAGTGAGGTATTTCTGTGGCCTTTCCAGTTGTTGCAGATGTCTTGAGAGGTACATACCAAATGGGGCATTGTATTCTATAACGGGTCTAATGAGGGATGAGTACAGTGGGACAATGACCTCCTTTTTTCTGGATGAAAAGCCCTTAGTGATGAGGTGTGCCACATAGAAGGATTTCCTGACTGTTGTGGCGATGTGGTTATCGAAGGTGAGACCACTGTCCACCTGTGTCCCTAAGTCTCTTATCAAACTTTCGGTGTTTAGTGTACTGCCACCTATATGGTAATTCACGGATACATGTTTTTTTTCCAAAGGGAATAACTATACATTTTTTGGCATTGAGCCTGAGTCCATGGCTCTGGCACCAAGCATCTGTTTCTGTAAGGCCCTTTTGTAGAGTATCCACATCATTTGGGGATTCAGTAATGGCTCCCAGTTTGCAGTCATCTGCAAACTTTGTTATCCAGAGTCCCTTAGTGATGGCCTGTACTTCAGAGAAGTAGATGCCAAACAAGAGCGGTCCCAGGACTGAACCCTGAGGTACTCCACTTGTCACTTGTCTGGAGCTGGATTTGGAGTCGGCTACTTTTACAGTGTGGGTTCTATCAGTAAGCCAGTTAGCAACCCATTGGGTGACGTAGGGATTAATGCCTGGCTTAGTAAGTTTATCTATGATTCCAGAGTGGGGGATGGTGTCAAAGGCCTTGGCAAGGTCTAGATAGGCTGTGTGGACCACCTTACCCTTGTCCATGGCTCTGGAGACTGATTCGAAGAAGTCAGTCAAGTTCAGGAGACAAGATCGGCCCTTCACAAACCCAAACTGGGTGGGGTCCAGTGTTTGAAGGTTGCCAATGTCTTTGTTTATAAGTTCCATGATAATACGCTCCATGGCCTTGCAGATAAGGCTTGTCAGACTGATGGGACGGTAGTTTCCGGGATCCAAGGTGGATCCCCCCTTGTGGAGTGGGATAACTGTAGCTGTGCGCCACTCAGTGGGCATGAAACCTGAGGTGAGGCTATGATTAAACATGACACTTAGGTGAGGTGCCAGTTCGTATTGTAGTTCATGTAGTACACAGCCCGGGATGTCATTTGGTTCCATGGATGCTGTATTCTTAGCTTTGGAGAGTGCGTTGTGTGGCCGTTAGTACCAGAATTTGGCAATCTTCCGGTATTGAGATGGGCCATTTAGGGGGTGAGAGGGGGGTGAAGTTGGCACTGAATCGATCTGCCAGGATATTGGCAATATCCTTGGGATCAGTATATTTAATGCCGTTCTGTTTTAGCTCAGAGCAGATCTGAGCATTGCCATTTAGATTCTTGACATAGTTATAGAATGCCTTGTTGTTGTCTTTGGAATCTTTGGCAATTTTATTTTCGTAACTAGCTTTGGAGGATTTTATGAGGGATCTCAGTTTCTTACTGAGGCTGGTAAGGAAGTTTTTTGCATCCTGGGATTTTCCTCTTTTCTGCAATAGTTTCTTCCTTTTGTTGTAAAGTTTGTTTATGGCAGGGGACCACCAGATTGGCTTCTTTTTTTGGATGAGAGCATCTTGGTTCTATTTGGGATGGCACGATTTATGCATGAGTGGATGTGCTTGTACAGTGCCTTAGTGTAGGATTCAGCAGTTGAACTTTCAGCTCCGCCTGCATGGGTGTCATGAAGTTTGTCACTTCTGACTTGAGTAGCATGAAGTTGGCTTTGGAGAAGTTTTTATGGAGGTTTCCTTACTGGGGGGTGGGGGTGGGATGTGGGATGTTAAGGGTGATTAGCTTATGGTCAGACGTGAGTAACGAGGGGGTGACCATAGGTGTGGAGCATCGATTTCCCATGTTGGTAATGACCAGGTCTAGGATATTGGAGCCCCTGGTGGGACTATGGATTAGTTGATCTCTCTATTCTATGCAACCTATGTGGTGTATTTGCTTGTAGATGAAGGAAATGTTTACTTTACTGCATGCATGTTTATAGGCATAATCTATTTAGTCTACCCTTTTGGGGGCACCTGACATCTGGGGCAAGAAAAACTGAAGAAAATGGCGTCTGCTGCATCTTTTATACCCCTGGCGCTCTGACGAAAGGGAAGAGGCGACAGCAACAGACGCCGGACCAAGACTTTGGAATTCAGGCCGACTGCGGGTAGCCTGCCAGCAGGATAACCCAAGAGTAATGACTGCAACAGTGAATACACTCAAACTTCTACATTTATGGTAGGTACACAACTGTATTTTTCTGTGTTTAGTGGGAAATGACTGTGTACAACCCGAATGGGCTTGTCGCACTATTGTATTTCAGAATAATGCCACCATACTATTTATTTGCACTGAGAGTTGCTCTCCGTTCCATAATGTTGCTCATTTGCATATTTACAGGACACCAAACTGTACCACCACTGACTATACAAAAACCAAGAAAAATAGAAGTGCCAGTACCATCCAATGAAGCAGACAACGATTGTTTTAGCGCTTTCAATCACTTTTAATATTATGTGACCTTCCTCAGAAACAAACTTTTCTAATTGTCACTTCTTTAAATACTCTTACACAGGAAGTTACATCACCATTTGTCGTAAACTTTGCAGTTAAATACATATAAATTCCAATAAATATTGTGAAAGTAAATAATAAATATGTAATAAAACTGTTTAAATTACCTATACAGTAAAAAACATTTTAAATTTATTGTGTCATTTAATCCTGGGGGCTTGTCAGCTCCCAGGTACAATTGCCAATAGGCCTCTTTGCACTCTAATATATTGTTTAAATCCTCACTAAAACTAATGTTATCCACTTTATCCAACACAAAGAATTCAAACTTTTTAAATTCCCTGCAACTAATGGAATGTCTGAATAAAGCATTTGATTTATCATTTTTCTTGATAGCCAGATTGTGCTCATAAATACGCCTTTTTAAGTGTCTCTTTGTCTTCCCAATATAATACTGTTTGCATGTTACACAACTTGCTGCATAGACAATATATTCACTATTACAATTGTAATAGTGTTTTGCCCAAAATGTCTCATTACATTGTCCTAAAGTAACGAAAGAAGTGTTGCTAATGTACCTACACTGTTTACAGTTATTACAGCTGTAGGTTCCCTTTTTTATTGTGCATGCTCTTAATGATTTTCTAGTTGGTCCTTCTTGATGTTCTAACATACTTTTAATATTTAAGACCTTTTTATACGTGAACATGGGAGTTGGACCTATAACGTCTGCCAAATCCTTATTACCTAATATAATTTTCCAATTTTCTAAAATAGTATTCTTAATTTCCCACATTTCATCAACGATGGGAATTGGAAAACATGTTCTATATTCATTCTTGACATCTTTTGTGTTTTGTAGTTCAAATAACCCCCCTGCTTCCACCATGATGTCAATAGACTGTAATATAGGTTTGGCTACATTCTTTCTCAAAAGTGATACCTCTTTCTCTATCTGTTTGATCCCTTTTTTATCATAACCTCTTCTTAGAAATAATTTACTCAAAATGTTTCCTTCACTTACAAATGTGTCTTCACTAGATGTCAATCTACTAAGCCTTATATACTGTCCTTTGATGACACCTTTTTTCATGTGTGTAGGATGTAAGCTTTCACTATGTAAATACTGATTTGTTCATGTGTGTAGGATGTAAGCTTTCACTATGTAAATACTGATTTGTGTAATACCCGGTGACAAACTTTGTTTAGATCTTATTAAATTGTACAACGATACCGGAATAAGAATGATGGCATTACTAGTAGAACACTATAAAGGTGAACTTGAAAAGTTAAAGGAAAGTATTCAGAATTTGGACCTAAAAATAAAAAGTCATGGTTCTTTCAACAATTTTCTGGTTTTATATAATGGAGTTGAAGTGAAGGCCGAAAGGCAAAAAGCAACCATTATATCCAGAAAACAACACAAATTCAAGAGAGACTTAATGGCCTACATAACAACATAATGAGACATTTTGGGCAAAACACTATTACAATTGTAATAGTGAATATATTGTCTATGCAGCAAGTTGTATAACATGCAAACAGTATTATATTGGGAAGACAAAGAGACACTTAAAAAGGCGTATTTATGAGCACAATCTGGCTATCAAGAAAAATGATAAATCAAATGCTTTATTCAGACATTCCATTAGTTGCAGGGAATTTAAAAAGTTTGAATTCTTTGTGTTGGATAAAGTGGATAACATTAGTTTTAGTGGGGATTTAAACAATATATTAGAGTGCAAAGAGGCCTATTGGCAATTGTACCTGGGAGCTGACAAGCCCCCAGGATTAAATGACACAATAAATATAAAATGTTTTTTACTGTATAGGTAATTTAAACAGTTTTATTACATATTTATTATTTACTTTCACAATATTTATTGGAATTTATATGAATTTATATGTATTTAACTGCAAAGTTTACGACAAATGGTGATGTAACTTCCTGTGTAAGAGTATTTAAAGAAGTGACAATTAGAAAAGTTTGTTTCTGAGGAAGGTCACATAATATTAAAAGTGATTGAAAGCGCTAAAACAATCGTTGTCTGCTTCATTGGATGGTACTGGCACTTCTATTTTTCTTGGTTTTTGTATCATTTGCATATTTAATTATTTACAATATGATGCTGACAACAAACTTTCTGCATATGTATCTGAATTGGTGCTACCCTGTACATCACCATTGTTCACATAATACAATGTACTAATTGTTTCCAAATTACTGTGTGTGTGTGTGTGTGTGTGTGTGTGTGTGTGTGTGTGTGTGTGTGTGTGTGAACATTGGTTGAGAAACAAATACCTGTACTTTTCTTTTTTTGTCACATGGAACTGTAAATTATAAAAAGATGCAATTCACAGTAGTGTCTTATAACCTCTTAGTACCTTTGTCTAAAGTCATGTGTGCTATAAAGGAAGGAGAATTTTTATTGTGTACAGAGAATGCCAGAACAGCGAAGAAGGGATAGATGTTGGAAAGTTAGCTGGAGAAAATTGTGACTTTTTCATGGTCCCATAAAAATGAGTACTGTTAAGGCTGTATGAGTTGTGATAGGTGGCCTAACTAAGGCTGTATGAATTGAGACAAGTGGGCTAACTGTGGCTTTATAAATTGTGATAGGAAAGTGAAGTCTTGTAAAATTGCAGTGCTAAAGTGTCACATTATACCAACTTGATTGTTTTTTTTTTGTTTTGCAGGATCAGGAGATAAAGTTCTCGCTCTTGCTAGCTCTGAAGTGGAAAAAACAAAGAAGTGAAAAGTACTTCATGTATCAGTCTGTGTGAAGTGGTACCACTGGCAAAGTACTTCATATTGTAGTCTGTTGTTTCTGTCAAGTATTTGCTAGCAAAAGGTCCAGTTTTTGAAGAAGCCTTATGAGTAAACTATTTCGGTGAGGAACTCCCACGGGACATTTGAAGTCCAGTTTGATGTACAGCACTCTAATAAAGAAGGAAATATTGACATTTGACATCTTGATGATTTTGTCAGATTGGTAGATGTGTTGCAAATGTGACAGCTTTGAGTCACAGACCTTTATAGTCTTAAATATTCAGTCTTCCAGTCTGCAGAAGGCAAAGAAGTTGAAAATTGTCATCAGTCAGAAACTCATTTCATTTGTATAACATGCAGCCAACATCAATTGTGAAAGGATAATACGGATACACTCTTTAGTCAAGTCTTTGTTTTAAACATTCTCATGTCTTCCAGATGAAGTTACGTGACTCTACATATGCTGTGAAAGCAGTGAAAAATTACTATCCACGCAGTCCAATAATAAAATTTCACTACATTTTTTTACTGACTGTTGCAGAAATATAGACTGTTCTGTTTTCCTTGGTCTTCAGTTGTTCTGATTTTTCCCCTTGCAGCAGGAGTGATTGATATCCTTCACTGGTGTCATCTTTGTGTTTTCAAAGCCACCATCTATACTTTAAAATATATCATGGTTTTTGAGGAAATATATGGAGTCTGAGCAGCTGCCAAGTTGCTATGTTTTATAGTGCTCTGTCTTGGCGTTAAATGCTTTTAATTGTATGTGTAGGGCAATGGTTGTATTTAAGAACAAAGGTTATTGGGGGATATAGCATGTACTGTAAATGTGCATAAGTGGGGGGTTATGTATGTTATGAAATAGTGGTGTCACAGCTGAACTAGAAATGCAGTCTTAAATGGTAATACCATGTCAGATTTACGCATTACCAGATGAGGTTAATTGCCAGCTAATGTTGATATAGAAGTTAATGTAGAATGCTGGAAAAGATATTGTACTTTGTTTGGAGAATATGAATGTACTAGTCTAGAATGGTATAATATGTGAGCATACTAGGTTTAGGAATAAGAACGTTTGGAACAGCAAACTTAAGTGTTAGCAGATTTTAATTTTAATTAACTAAAATATCAGTTTACTCTGTGGCCCTTGGTACAGTTGATGTTCATTCTGGGGAAAGCCAACGTGTTCAGATTGCTAATAATTTCTTTTCACATACCTGTGGGGGTAATGAAACATGCAGTGAATTAGTATCTTAACACTGTGGTTGTCACTTTTTCTCCATTGTCAGTCTTCAGAGATATTTTCTGGTGCCTGGTGTATAACAGGCATATTGGACTTACCAGAATAAGAACAATATAAAGTGTCACACTAGTGTCATGCGACCTTTTGAACTGACAGGGTCATCAAGTAAGCCACACTCTGTTTATATTGTAAAATGATCTGATAAGATTCTCTTGTTAATGGAATGGACTGCCAGGCATATATGTCAAACATGCATGCAGAAATGATGCCTGGTTGTGTGGCATATAGAAGGGTAAAGCCCTGACAACAAACTATCCAACTTGAGTTCAAGTAGCTGGAAGAACTGGGCAGGGGAAATGAGAGAGAGAGAGGGGCTGATGCTGACTGATTGAGGGGGAGGGTCCCATTTGGCCATTCCTCTGATGTTAAGCAGAAGCTTGCACAGTAGCTGTGGATCTGGGGGGGTGTAGACATGGTATGGGTAAAGGTAGCTCTGTACGCAAGTGGATGGGTAGGTGTCTGTGTGCTAGCATGCTCATGGGAGTGGGAGAGTATTGGATATCCACTGGTGTCGATGTCAACTTCCAGGGAGTGGTTTTAGGGTTCATTCAAAAACATCTCCCATAACCAGTGCCCTCACAAATGGAAAGCTGCATTGGGAGTGGTAATGAGTAGTTTATTGGCCTGGGGACAATTAGTGTCCTTCCAAAACTGGACAGCCACCAAATCATTGGAGGAGGTTTGAAGCAAGACCTTTAGGCTGTAAGGATAGTAACACCCTCTAGGAGCAGTAACCTGGAAGAATTAGTGATTTGGAGGGGCACACACTTCATGGCTCTCTCGTGATGATAGTGGCTCTCAGTCATGTGCAGATAGAGTCCCCTAAATGTGATGGTCAACACGCACAGAGGGGAAAAATACATAGAAAAAAGCTGCATGCATAAAGTAATCATTTTGTATTTGTACTTGTTCACTGTGTACCTAAGCTGCAGAAAGCCCAAGACAGTGAACCGTTACGCATAAGGCAGTATTTTGTAAAGGCTTTCACAATCCCAAAATGCAGTGCAGGTATTCAGTGAGTAGCATTTTCCAAACCCAGTAGTAAAATCAGCTACCACTGCCACCATGGAAATGTTGAGATTTGTTTTAATTTAAATGTTTTCATTAGTAAAACAAAATGGACCATTCCCATGTTTACATTTTTTTTGCGGGATTTTGTATAATTAATTCCAGCTGCCATTAATAATGATGTATATGTAAACAGGTGTTTTTAAATGTTAACTGGTTTAATAAAACAAAGCACTTAACTGATTTTGTCGTTTGTTGCAGAGTTCACTTTTACACGCTTCATGTCAAAGCATTGTACAATGTTTGTGGTGTTGCGACATCTTTTTTAAATATGTTTGGGTATTTTTAAGTATTCTTTAAGATGCCGCACAATTACTCATTGATTACAACTTTGAGGGAGCATTTTGCTGAGTACAGTTGGTTGGAAATTCAACCAAATTAAAAAAAATAAATGCAAGAATTTTTTTTTCAGGCGGCATGCACCCTTGCACTCCCCCTTCCCCCTTGCAAGAGCAAAGTCAAACACCCTCTGAACTTAGATGTACAAACTCTATGTTGCACCATGATAAAGAAAAGGGAAATCGGTTGAAACCGATGAATCTTTGGTGGGCCACTGCACACACCGTAATGGCAACATCCGTGATTTCCTATGGAAAACCGCAATAAGTAAGTTCAGTGTCTGTGATTTAAACTTGGCTAGATGAAATCTTGTCCAGTTAGCACTTATAGATGTAGAGAAACTCTTCATTTCAGGCAGCTTCAGTTCTTCCAACTTCATAATAACAGTTTGGGTCCATCTTCCCCATTTGCAAGTTTTGCTATCATTCATGTAGGGCAGTCGAGTTCAGCTTTATTTATACTGCTTAATTACCTGAGCACTTCACAAAACATGAACTCAAACAGCATATTACAGCATGTAATTTTTCCGCTAATATGTTTTACTTGCTATTAACTAAATTTGGAATAGGATAGTTCTGATGGAAGAACAAACCTCTAGGAGGCTGGCATAATGGTTAAGGTGCTTCCCTTACAGACACAAGGTGCAAGGTTTGATTCTCGCATAGTATAATTGGCTAGACTTAAGATCGCCCACAATGGCAGCTAGCCTAGTACTAATCTATAAACATATGAACAAAAAGGCTGTTCTTTTCTTTTCTCCTTTGCAGCTGATCAGCTGCCACCAGTGCTTATCCTCCTCCATTAAGCCTACTAGGCACTCCTTCATGCCCATGGAGATTGTGGTACCCAGTGCAACATCATATTGTTGCCGGTGGGGTCATCTTTATACCCAGATTTTTCCCATGAACTCTGCATATATGCCTGCAGTTCTTATGGAACAGATGTGCAATAGAGAGATGTGATGCATCATTCCTGCATCCATGGAGAATCACCCAGTGCCCTCTTCCTATTCTCATACATGGACATGCATCTTTCATGACCCCAGCCTCTACCAGGGATCCTACGTAAGGAACATGCACGTGCATGGCCTTCCCTATATGATAGGCATGCCCGTTATTCCCCTGCCATACCTTAGATGCCTGAGCCACATTTACTTGGGTATGTACACGGACATTCATAAAGGCGGCAAACAACATTCAGCAAGAAAAACAGTGTAATAAAGCAGAGTTACAAAGCTTAATTACACTCCTTTTAGTGGAAATTGGGAGTCAGGTGATATGACTGACTATCACTTGGACATCTAATCAGAATTTTAATTGAATTGCAGATGAGGGTAACTAGCTGCATTACACACGCTCTTTGTGGAAGACATGACTTAGGACGCTTTGTTTCTTTTCCACCCAAGAAACTGAATGCATGGGACTTCCAACATGGTTGCACATTGATCAACAGCTCAATTTCAGTACTCCCAGTGTAAAAAAAAAAAAAAAAAAGCTGAGGGATAGGAACTGGTAATTCTGCCAGATTTAGTAAATTCAGTTAATGGCTAGTAAGTACACTGCCTAGATGCCAGCAAAGAAGAAACTTAGAGCCTGAAAGAAAATCAACTAGAAAAGGTGAAGAGAAAACAATGACTAGGAAGAATCCTGCAGCTGTTTATCAAAAGGCAGTTCATGCTCAGGCTCTGGTGCAAGACATGGCTTCCAGCAATCTACAGGAAAAATAAAACGTGCTCAGAACTGATTACACTAAACAAAACACTGAAGGAGTATATCAACTCAAATAAAAAGTTGGAAAAAAAATGGACTTTAAACAGCTATTCAGACGAACTTGATAAAACTGAAAAAAAAAATCAGATGTCAAAATGAAGAAAAAGCTTGCACAGTATGACAATGCTCAAGAAGAGCTGTAAAAAAAATGGTAGAGTTAGAGAACGGAGTATGCAGCGAAAACATGATTTTTTCCACTGTGCCAGAGAAACGGGAAGTAACAAACTGTATTCATTTTATGAAAACACAAATAAGCATCTGTACTGGTATTCTACAGTTGTTAATTTAAAGGGCACATCATGTGTATGTGCCGAATCTGGCCATGAAAAAGCAGCCAAGACCTATATTAGTAAAGATGCAATCATACCAGCACAAAAAGTTGATCCTGACAAAACTGTGGCAAAAGGGCAAAGTATTAACAATTCGAGACAGTAGATGTTTGTGGAAAATTATTATTCACTGTATGTCAGGCAGAAAATAAGCAAATTTATTCCAGAAATCAGGGAATTTTGAGAGGCACGTGTGAGATTCAAGCTGTTGTCAGTCTTCAGAATATTTTTCTTGGAGGATCAAAGTCCATCTGAAGTAGTTTACTTCATTTGGTCTTCAACTTGTGGGTACCGGATCCATATCAGATCTGAGCCGGCAAACTCACTAGCATTTGCTCCGAGCTCCAAGCTCCTCCCCTTACCCATAATGTACCTCCACTACCTTCCAACCCCCAGATCTCGTTTGCAGCGGCTTGCCTGAAGCATTGTGATCTCCTGAGCTCCGAGTTAGTGAGTGGATTATTTGCTTATTAAGCAGTCTTTTCTGAATTTATTGTGTGTTAGTTGATTAGTGTAGCTTCCCTCTCCTCCTCCCCTCGCTGGTGCATCATGTGTTAGGGTTTTCCTGTAGTTTCAGTGTTTGTTAGAGTGTGGTGCTTCCCCTCCCCCCTCAGTGTTCTGTGTGCCTTGAGTGTGTGGTGAGTGGGTCTGAGTGGGAAATAAGTATTTTTTTTCTCTTTTCCTTCTCTTGTATGTGTGTGCCTTTTTCTTCTGTAGAGACTTGGCTGACCCCAAGCCTGTCTTCAAGAGGTGCACTGTGTGTGGCCACATATCGTCACCAGCTGATGGCCACACTCTTTGCATTATGTGCTTGGGCATAGCACATTTGAGTACTGACTGTACTATTTGCGTGGGTTTTAACCCATGCGCTATTAAGGATAGGAAGGCTAAGTTGGCCCTGAAAGGCCTTCTACCCACTTCTGAGGCGGCTGCCTCTTCCACTGCTTCGGTCACAGCGGTTGCTGTGGCCGCATCTCCTTCTCTTGCCCTTCTCCTCCCTCCCAGGCTGGGACTCAACCTCCCATTTCTAAGCCTGTGGAAGTGGAGCACAGAAGGGGCAGAGAGAAGGAGAGAGAGCATAAAACAGAGAAACACAAGAGGTCTCCAGACCTTTCTTCTACTCCCGTCAAAAGTCAGGCTAGGATTTGTGACTCCCCTTGGCTTCGATCTCAGAGATTTTCCCCAGAGCCAGAGGAAACACAACCACCATCTAGGGCCTCGGTTTATCGACCCGCCAGGTGTCCGTGGCCTCATCGAGATCCACCCAAAGCTCATCTGAAGTTGATATAGATAAGATGATGAGGAGGTTCATTCATACTCAGATCCAGATGGGAGTCTTGCCAGCCACCTCTCCCTCTGGAGGGGGGAGCTCACTTCCTTTATTCACACCAATTTTCCTTTTCTGATCTGCCCAACGGGTTCATAGTACTCTGATCCGAGGATGGCCTAAGTCAGGGGGTCAGTGCCAATGGTACCCGTCTTCTTGACGCCAGCAGCTGCTTGGAGCATGTCGGATCCGACCAGTTTGGATCCGAGTAATTCTGAGCCGGAGCCTGGGTGTCGGATCAGAGGGAGCAGAACTTTTTTCATCGGCTCCAGCATTGTCGGGCCAAGTTCCCTCCATCGGAGCTCTGTCCACTTCTGGCCCAGCTCAGATTCCCGCATCAGATCCGGGGAGAGTGGTTTCCTTAATAGTACCCCAGGAGTCTCGTTCTCCCTCAGCGTTCAACGTGGTAGAAAGGGTTCTCTCCACTGGATCGAGACCCTTGACTATTTCCTCTGATTCCGCCCTGACTACCTCTGCTCTGTCTACGAATCTCATTTTACCAGACGAACAGCACATGCTTGAGGAGCCCCAGGTGGTTCCCTCTGAGGAACAAGTGGCTTGCGAGATCTCCCTGGAGAGCCCCATTGGAGACGTGCCTTGCAAGCATACATGTAAAAGGAGGCACTTGGACTCCCCCTCACCAAGGACACTGAGTTAGATGAGGGGAAAGGTTCCCCCAGGTCACCTCCCGAGGATGTCTCCTTTGGAGACATCATGGAAATCCTATGCCAGCAGGGAGGTTGGTCCACTCCCAAACATTCTGACAAATCCGTGTTCCTGGAGGCTTTCAGCACGGGCCCATCTACTTCCTGGGTGTCCCCTCCCACAGATCCCCTAGTGAACCTGGTCACCTTGCAGGCCTGGAAGGAGCTGGACACCATGGAACCAAACCCGAAATGTCCAGATAAGATCTTGAGTCCACCTTCAGAAAGACCAACATGGAACAAGGGCTCCCCCGTAGATGCTGTGGTGGTAGAGGCAGCCACTAAAACAAGAACTAGCCCAAGAGAGTTCCTCGGTTCATCCCCCTGACCGAGAGTCTCTGGACCTCTTAGGGAAGCTGGTTTATGCATCAGTGACCTTTTCCATCAGCGAGCTGAACTACCTGGCCCACGTCACAAGACTACAGCTTGACCTGGTCAAGGAACTGGCCGAGTCTCCCCCTAAGTCTGTCGCAGGAGGACACAGAGACGTTCTCTGTGAGGATGGCCACTTTAAAAGCAGTCTCCAATACGTCCATGCGACTCCTTTCACATGCCACCGAAGGAGCGGCTAGGGCAGATATGTCCGACATTTCCATGAGGCGCAACGCCTGGCTCAGACTGTCATTTTTTGGAACCTTTCAAGGTGTCTTTTGCCAATGCCCCTTATGACTGCTCTACTCTTTTTGGTAAGACCGTCAAAGAGACTTTGGTCCAGAGTGAGAAAGATAGGAAGACACCGTCTGCATTCGGAATCCACTTCTCGAACCCTCTAAGATCCTTTTCCCAGAATCAGAGAGGGAAAAAGATGTGGTTCCAGAAGTCAAGTATTCCCGGTACACTCAGGGCTCTTTTTTCCCCCGAGGCAGAGGGGGACAGGATAGACACCAGCCCAGAGGCAGAGGGGGTCCAAGGAATTTTGGGTCTCTGGAACCTTTCTCAGACAGGCCCAGACAGCAACCCTTAGGCATTGCCCGACTGCTCTACTCTGGAGGCAGTTGGGGGTCAGTTGTTGCACCTGGTGGCATGGGAGTCCATAACATCAGACTGCTGGGTACTTCAGATCATATCCAGAGGGATACTCTATCCCCTTTGTGGTTCCTCCCAAACACCTCCCGGATGTACCACCCATTCAAAGGGAGGCGACAGTACTGGAAATCCAAGCTGCTAGAGAAACGAGCCGTCCCCCCAGATCAGTCCGGATCTGGCATCTACTCCATGTTATTTTTGGTGCCAAAGAAAATGGGGGACTTAAGGCCCATTCTAGACCTATCTACTCTGAACCTCAGTTGCCAAAGAAAAATTCTGGATGGTCACATTACAGTCCATCATGCTGTACCTGAAAGAGAGCGACTGGATGTGCTTGTTAGTCCTCCAAGATGCCTACTATCTCATAAAAGATGCACAGAATCTCCAGGAGGTTCCTCTGCTTTCGGCTAGGAGTCCATCATTACCAATTTCGAGCCCTACCCTTTGGTCTCACCACAGCCCCCAGGGTGTTCACCAAAGTGATGGTAGTAGCAGCTCACCTGAGGCTTCAGGGGATTCAGGTCTATCCATACCTGGATGATTGGCTCCTCACTGCTTCCACCAGGTGTCTACTTTCTCAAACCAGGGATTATTTCTTAAAGCTTGCTCTTCACTTGGGGATTACGATCAGCGCATCCAAATCACTTCTAAATCCTGTCCAGGTGATTATAGGTTCATACTAGGCTATCTGCCCTTAGTATTTTGCAAACCCTAGCCCATTTTGCTGCACTTATATTACCTTTACTATGGGGAACTATATTTATACTTTGTACCTGATCCTAATTAGCAGTGACACTGAGGTAATCCTGGGGGTTATATCTATGATCTCCATCCACAGGTGCAATTTCGTCTTGAATAAGGCCAGCGGTGTGATTTTCACATGTGTAGAGGATTTTTGTTGGGTTTCCTATTAATCTTTTGGGTGATGAATCTATCTCGTCCATTATTATATTAATAGCCTTGTCGAGGTTTAGATCTCCTTTGCGCATATTTTTGAATCGGATCTAGATTTTTGAGGTGAGCATTTGGTTTTTGAAAGGGGGTTTGAGGCAGCAGGTAGGCACTGACTGTGCTGATGGCGACTGAATAGAACTGGAGGAGCTGGACAGCTTTGAGCATAGGACAGGATTTTTTTGAGTTTTATCCTTTGGTGAGGAACTTTGGAACTTTTGGTGCTGCAAGTGTCGGGTCAGATACATTGTCAGATGGCATCGAACTCAATCATTGGTCTGATGTGAGATGAGTGTAAGGGGAGACTATGACCTCCCTCCCTTGATCTAGATGAGAATCCCTTCATGATAAGGTGGGCAATGTAGAAGGTCTTCTACTTGCACTTAGCTACATGGGTGTCGAATGACAGACTACTATCAACCTGGGTCCCCAGGTCCTGATAACTTCAGACTACATTGGCGCACGGATAGACGCACTACAGTGCAAAATCTTCCTGACCACGGAGAGAAACCTGAGGATGCATGTTTCCCTGATCTACCATTCTCATCTTCCTCAGCAGACTCCCCTGTTGAGACCAGGTTACACATAAACGTTTTGGAGAGGAGGGCAGTCCTATTGGTGTTGCAGGCCCTTCGTGCCTTTCTTCCTCTGGGAACCATTGCAATTCAATCAGACATGTCAGTGGTCTGGTATGTCAACAAACAAGGAGGGACCAGAGCTTACCCCCTTTGCCGTGAGGCCATGAGAGTGTGGGAATGGGTGATCTCCACCAGTCGCTTTCTCATAGCAACGCACATTCCCGGACGGTCCAACATTCTAGCAGACAAGTTAAGTAGGGCTATTCTGATGCCTTATCAGTGGTCTCTGAATCATTCAGTAGCGGAGCAGATCTTTCTGGAGTGGGGTCAGCCTTGCTGCGATCTCTTCGCATCTGCTTCCAACGTGAAGTGCAGCGAGTTCTTTGGTCTGAACCCCCAGCTGGGGGAGTCCCCCAGAGATGCTCTAGTCCATGCTTGGCCTCCCAGTCTTCTGTATGCTTACCCTCCAGTACCTCTTATTCTGAGGTTTCTACAGAAAGCTTGTCGACTGGGGAGCAAAGTGATCCTCATTGCCCCATGTAGGCCTCGCCAGGTATGGTTTCCCTTCCTTTGGTCTCATCTTCTGGCTCCGCCTTGAATCTTGGATCCCATTCATGATCTTCGGGGGTTCCTCATCTGAACCTGGACAGTTTGAAGCTCACGCCTTGGCCGCTCCAGTTCCCCTGATTGCTAGGACTCCTGGATTATCCTTTTCAGTCAGGTCTATTTTGGTGGCAGCTCATAAGTCTTCCACCAGGAAGATTTACAGCAGCAAATGGAAACATTTTTCCTCTTGGGCTTCTCAAAGGAGTTTAGATCTGTTCACAGCTCCTATTTCTGCCATTCTCGACTTCCTAGGCAATATTTTTCAACAGGGAGCAAACTCTTCAACTATCAAAGTTCAATTAGCTGCCATCTCTCATTTTCATGTGGGTGAGAATTATGCCTCTCTCGCCTCTTCCAGACTGTGTAAGGCTTTTATTAAAGGTACTTTCCTATTATGCCCCCCCCCCAGCCCCCTGGTCAAGGATCCTGTTCCTCCATGGGACCTTACTATGGTTCTTCAAGCTTTGGTCGCTCTGCCATTTGAACCTGCTGCAACCACAGATCTTAAATTTTTGTCTTGGAAAACAGCATTTGTAGTCACTTTCACCTCTGCTAAAAGGGTCTCAGAACCACAAGCTTTGTCTATTAAAGTTCCATATATGATTTTCCATAAGGATAGGGTTTCCCTTCGGACCAATCCTTCCTTTCTTCCCAAGGTTGCATCACAAGTTAACATCAATCAGACCATTAACTTACCTGTTTGTATTCCATTTTGTTAGAAAAATTTGGGAAGAAGTCTCCACTTGGATGTCCATAGACAGTTATGATTTTATTTACACAGGACTAAAAACTTTCGTAAATCTTATCAACGGTTTGTGTCCTTCTCTAAACCCTCTTTGGATAAACCTATCTCCAAGGTCACTATTGCTAGGTGGATTTCCTTGTGCATCCTTCAGGTCTATAAGGATAAAGGTTTGTCTCCTCCAGGTCAGGTGAAAGCTCATTCCACTAGGTCAATGGCTACCTCTGTGGCCTTTTGGTCCAGTGTCCCATTGGATGACATTTGTTCTGCAGCTACTTGGTCCTCATCTCATACCTTTATCTCTCACTACAAATTGGATTTGACTTCTAGAAGGAGAGCATCCTTTGGTTCCCGATGCTCCAGAATATCCTTCCATGAGGACCACCCAGGAGTTTAGTAGCTGGGGACTCTGCCCCACAGGTTGAAGACCAAATGAAGTAAACTACTTCAGATAAAGAAGTTATGTGGTCACCATAACGTTCCATCTGGATAGTTCTACTTCATTTGACTTCAACCATCCTCTCTCCTTCCCCCTGACCTTATATGAACAGCCTGTTGGCTGCAGTTTTAGGTCATAAAGTATTCTTCCAGGTCGGGTTCTCAGTATAAGTGGCAGCAAACTCAATCTGGGGGTTGGAAGGTAGTGGAGGTGTATTATGGGTAAGGGGAGGAGCTTGGAGCTCAGAGTAGATGCTAGTGAATTTGCTGGCTCTGATCCAATACCAATCTGGTACCCACAGGTTGAAGACAAAGTAGAACTACTCAGATGGAACGTTATGGCGAGTACATAACTTTTTGGTTTTTTTTCATGCAGAACAGGCTAAGGAGGAAATACGAAAAATGTCCAACAAAATATGAGCCAACAAAGGGGACTCTGCTTCTCATTCTTCTGAAAAAAAAGCTCAAAGACAGACTGCTAGTGAAACCATTTCTAGTGTTCTAAAGGAACATGCTTGAGAGACAGAAAAAAAGTACAGGGACTGGCTAGAAGAATAAGGAGACTAGGATTGGGAAATGGAGATGAACAGGAAGGCTAGAAACACTGAAATGAGTGAACCAGTGTGATATTATAAAGCATCAAGCACATTTGTGAATTATACCTTTGCAAGAAAAAGTGGAATGATTGGACTTTTGTTGACTTTGTTAAACTTGGGGGGGACTGAAAAGTGGATCCCACTTCATGTCATTAATATTTGGAAGGACATTAAAAGCAAATGAAACGTTACATATAAAGCATGTTTAGTTATTGCTGTATATGATAAAGATTAAAGTAAGCAAGTGCCATTATTTTATTTTTGTTTTAATAAAAGTAGTCGGTACAATTTAAAAAGATGAAATGCTGGACAAAGGCATGTTTTAAATTAATATACTGTAATCTTGGGTTGTTGAGATGGGGGATAGGGTGTAAAAGTGCTCAGATTATAATATTTGTAGAGTTGACATGTTTTCTCTTACTTTTGCATAGGTAAATGTCTAGATTAAGACCCTTGGCGTAATCTAATTTTTTTGTGTGCAAACAAGTAAATAAGAGAACACTGAATATAATGAAATAGTTTTCCTTTAGCAAATAAATGTTCAGTTTGAGAAATCTGCAGTCAAGGGCAGCTGTGCATTTTATTCTTGGATTTCCTTGGAGACAAGCTGACTGGTAAGCAAAAAAAGCAAGAGCACTTTTTTAAGGCTAAAAGGTAATGTTTTCTGAAAACATATAAGCTGTTTTTCTCATTTGGGAGGGGACTAAAGATAAGACAAGAACAGACAGCAATTAGTGTAAGTAGGAGCACAGCATGGATAACTAATTTTTAGGTTAGGTTATACTTCCGTGTGCAGCTTTGGGACAATTGTTCCTGTCAGGAGGGTTAAAGTTCATTATTTGAAGATGTACGTTAATAGGTTCTGGGTGCGTTTTTTTTTTTTTTTTTTTTTGAGCGTTTCATTAAAACAAAGTCTTGTAAAATATGACCTGGGTTCAAATGGAGATGACAAGACTAATTAAAACAAAAGGTCTTGTAAAATGTGACCTGGGTTCAAATGGAGATGACAAGAAATAACTGTATAACTATAAAGATCAATCTGCCAAACAGTTGGTGTATGTAACACAAAAGTCAGACATTTAAAAGTGCTGTCATATGTAATGATTGGGAATAATGTTTTTATCAAAATGACTACACTATCTATGTTATTGTGGAACATTAATGGTGGCCTCACTGGTATAGAGAAACATGAGCGTGTGAATTAAATTAAGAAATGCAGAATGCAAATAGTGCTACAGGAGACATACTTGGAAAGAAATGAGCATTTGAAATTGATGAAGGATTTCAGAAGGGTTAAAAGCAGAGTAAGGGACAAAGGAAAATGGGAGTACTTGTCCCAATTGCTATAGAGCTCCAACAGTGACAGAAGAGGGAAAGAAAGATGATAGTAGATTTGTGGTAGTAAGAGCCTACTGAGAAGGAAGGAAGATTACGCTGGCATGTATTTATATTCCACCTAAGGCCACTATGGAGCTTCAGAAATTTTTGGACAAAATTGGCATTTAGCAGGGAATATTACTTATAGGTGGGCAATGGAATTTAATTTGCAACAGGATGTATCTGGGGGACACAGAAGGGAAAATAAAGCAAAAGAAGGTAGATTTCTGCAGAAGTTTATGAATATCTATATATTTTTAAATAAGAAACATCTTTATTAAATTATCATGTATTACATAGACAATCTTACATTTATGTAAATGAAAATAAACCACAGAGACACAATCTCAGTTGCAAACATTATACATTATAAGCCATGCCAACACAACTGTGGCTGCAAACATTATACAACACTTTTAATATATCCAGTCATTGTCAGTCAACCATTACATAACTCATTCAGATCCTTCCTTCTTTTAAAACTCATTCCACCTCTGCATGTATTGATCCCACATTTCCCATTTTTTCGTATGTAATTTGCTCATACCCTTTTCTAAAGATCTTAGTTTCAGTAGTTTTATCTCTGTTACTAGCTTTTCTACTTCTAGTAAAGTTGGTTTAGACTTTGATTTTCATTTTCTAGTAATTGCTTTGTGGCAGCCATCACAATTAGATTCAGCAAGGACTTGCCTTGTGTAGGCAATTCTGATTCTGTATCATAACTCAAAAAATAATTTCCCTAGTTACTGTAATTTGCTCACCTAACATCTCCGACAGAGCAGTCTGTAGGGAATATTTAAAGTTTGGCAACTCAGTTATACTCCCAGAAAATATGTTTGTTACCTCTTTTTTCGCCATTAAACCCCCAACATTTGCTGTCTACCTGAGGAAAAATTATTTGGAGTTTACTTGGAGTATAGAAATACCTATGTAAACACTTCCAAGCAAAGATTCTAAATCTTCTAGATTTTGTTGCATATTTGGGAGATATACATATATCCCCCACTATTTTTGTGAATTGCCTATTCAATCTCTCTTCCCAATCCTTCATAATCTCTTATGGGTAAGGACTGGAGTTTGATTTGCAAAATTTGAGGATATGTTATATGGATAACAGTAGTATGACACAAGCAGTTAAAATGTTTTATTTCCTTTAGTTTTATGTACAGGTCAGGCATATTGTTTTCAACCAGAGAATAAGTTGTTGACAATAATAAAGAGTTGCATGATTTTTATCTGGGAGGGGAAGAGGGCAAGGATCAAGTGCAATAAGTTGATCTTCCAATAGAATAAGGTGGTTTAGGATTACGTGATTAGAAGGGATATTTTATAGTTATACAGTTAAAGCTCATATGTATTATGCAAGCAGAAAGCTGTAATGTATATGAGCTATGCAAACTGGATCCAAACAAAACACACGGAAGCAATGGAATTAGTAATAATGACCTGAGAACGCTTCAGCAAGAACTTACAATACCATTATATATATTATTTACTAGGTCATATAAATATGGGGAAATTCCTCAAGATTGGATATATGCACTTATTAAACCTGTCTGTAAGTAAGGGGGAGTAGGACAAACCCCAAGACATACAGACCTTTAAGTCTACTTTCATGTTGTGGAAAATAATGGAGAAGCTAATTAATAAAATGTCAGAATTGGAAAGGTTGGGACTTGAAACCATATATCAGCATGCATATGTTGAAAGTAGATCTATTATCTTCTGTAAAATTATCTATAACAATATAATGGCTATGAATGAAAAATTGTGCTGTGATGTAATTTGTATAGATTTAACTTCAGCATTTGACATAGTTATGCTCAAAACATTGATCAATAAATTAGGACAACTAGGTATCCGTGTACTCTTGATAAGATGGATAAATGCATGGATTACAAATATATCATACAGCAGTTGGACATGTCAAATTCTTGGTTACAGTCAGGGTGTTCCAGAGGGCTCTGTCCTAGGCTCATACTTGTTTAGATTGTATCTTTCAGACCTATCTTTTTCATCAGAGGTGTTCTACAGTCTGTACAGATTTTCTGAAATTGGGTAAAATGATTACTTGCGTTACAGATAGTGTATGTCTGCAAAAGAAATTGACTACATTGACTTTGGGCACAATTATAATATGCTGATAAATGCATCAAAAACTAAGCATGTGAGATTTTGGGAGGCGTAAATTGAAAGGTGAATATTTAATACAGCACACAATGAAACTGTACATTCATTAAAGGACCTGGATATATGGATAGGCTCAGCTTTAAATTTTTCTACTCTTATCAACCAATTGGTTAATTATAGCTATAGAACTATAGGTTTTATACAAAGGTTTATAAAGTATAAGAAATCAGAAATGATGACGTCATTGTTAATTACATTAGACCCAAATGTGAGTATGGAATAACCGCATGAAAACCTTATAAGAAAACAAGCATGAGCAAACTGGAAAGAGTACAGTGGAAATATACCAAGGGCATCCACAGATGTGAAAATTTAAGTTATTGTAGAAAACTACAATATCTGAACTTGTTCAGTATCTCATAGATATTTAAGAGGAGATCTTATTCAGGCATGTAGGGTATTTAGAGACGACTACCTCTGGGAATGTATGGGATTATCAGAAAGTAGCAGATTATCAGACAACGTATGTAGAGGATTCTATAGGAATGAGAAGTGTACTAATTGGTTCTCAGAGAGCAGTTGATGCATGGAACAGACTACCAAATTACATTACAGCAATCACAAGTTTAGATATTTTTAAGAATAGCCTGGACACTTATTATGGAAACAACTGTTTTGTTACATTGGCAGGCTAGAAGGGCATTAATGCCCTTGGCTGAAATATTTGTATGTATGTAAATTCAAAGTTGAAAGGGATGATGATGAAGGGGGGGGGGGGTTCAAGAAATAAGGAGAGAGTGGGATTTTGGATACAGATCTTTAAGAAGAATAACAGCCACACAGAATATTACATTCATAAAATAACAAAGTATTCTAAGAACGTAAACCAATGTGAGGATGGAGGTAGGAGAGTTTGCAGATAGGGATGACTGCAATTAGGGGGACACAGAATAGGCAAGAAGAGGCTAGAATTTGCTGGAGAGAACTACCAAAGAAACCAAGGTTTTGGAAGCAAATAACTAGAGAGGGAAAGTAATAGAATGGGAAGAAGATATTTGGACTGCAGAGCTACAGACTGTCTTCCCTATCAGGGATTGATATCTGAGTACAGGTAAAGAGAAAGGGATAGGAGAATCTTCAGTTGTAAGACTTGCTGTGGTAGAGTTTTTAACTGAATCTAGAGCAGAAGCTGCTGTTAAAAAAGGGAAAATTAGTAGGGCATATAAAATACTGCAGGATAACTAAGTCAATCAGAGGAAGTTAAAATAGATTGAGAAGACAGAGTAGATAAGCAATTCACAAGGAAACAATGTGAGGATGTATATGCAACAAAGTCTAGAAGTTGCAGGATTTTTGCTTGGAAGTGTTTGCTTTGGGTGTAAAAATACCTTTGCAGACTACAAAGAATATTTTTCTGCGGTAGATGGTAAATGTTGGAGATGTGATTGGGAAGAAAGATATAATTGGGAACATGTGATTCAGGAGTGTAATGAGTTGACAGATTTAAATAATTCTCTACAGAGAACCATGTCAGAAACATTGGGTGACAAAATGGGTATAACAAAGGAAATTATTTTTTTTTTTGAGCTGGGATACAAGATCCGAATTGCATAGACATAGTAAGGTCTTGTTAAGTGTAATTCCGGTGGCTGCCAAAAAAAGCAATTGCTAGAAAATGGAAATCAAAATCTAAAATACCTGTATTTGAAGTAGTGAACATTATAACAGAAAGAAAAGAACTGGATGTGGGATCTTTAGAAAAGAGTGGGAGCAAATTACATACAGAAAAATGGAAATTGCGGGAACAATACATGCAGAATAATATCTTGGGGGGAGGATTAAGCTTTAAGGGAAGACAAGAAATGATCACTATGTAATATTGAACTGAAATATACAAAAAATATATATGATGTATAATGTCTGCAACTGGGAATACATTAATATAGTTTTACATTAATATAGTTTGTCTTATGTAGATGTATGTGTGTCTATGTCGTAAGTGACAATTCAATAAAGGTGTTAAAAATAAAGATACAGACTGCATGGACACCATAAGGATGTCCATGTTACCATACGCATGTCAGTGTAAGTTTTGATCAGTTGCTTATTTTGACCCCTGCTCTTTAACAGGTGAAAAATGCAGCAGTATTTCCTGTACCCTGCTGTAAGAAGAGATATTAAGAGCTTGGCTGTATCCATCCTCACTGACTTTCCAGTGGCCTGTATATAAACCCTGACACCTTAGCATTGACAGAATCAAAATCTCAATGCCTGCTGGTTAGTAGTAAGAGTGATAAAATGTTTTTTTTGGCTGTTGACACTTGGTAGAGAAGCTATGACTGCATTCATGAGCATATATTGGGTAGATAATAAAGGATTAACTACTGCACTATATTCTAAGTGACTTAGAAGCTATCCAAGTTTTGATAATTCCAATAATAATGTTTCTGTATAGTATAATGCATTTATTAAACATTTATAATAAATAAAAATACACTTGTTCTCTTGTATGTCCCTTCATACCCTTAAATAGGTAAAATGACAGTAATTCAGGTTTGGTGGTTTTATTTTACTTCACCAGTTAAATGTTAGAATTTTCTGCTGTTTAAAGTTTAACAGGATGACACTTTAAAACTATGTAATGACAAAACACAATAAAATATACTTTTTGTGGTACATTATACTGTAGCTTTCACTCTGGATTGTACATGTTAACAAAATTTTAAGGTTTTATGTGACAATTTTATGCACATGAAAATGTCTCAGCTTGCAGAGTTATGCATCTGCTTGCACTCTGATTGTAACTGTATGGTGTATAGGAAATGTAATGTGTCAGCTCCTTAACTCAAAAAGAGATAGGTAAGCTCTTACATCATTCATCCTGTACACCTGACTTTGGCTAAAGCAAGGAATGACCAGCTTGCTAATGTATGATGTCAGTTTTGACAAGTATAATGTACAGATTGCTGAGAGCAGCATAGTGTAAAAAGTCTCACACACATATATATATATATATATATAATGACTGGTCCACATTGGTCTCTTGTATCTTGTTTTATCAATTTACAGATGTTTTTCACCTACATATATAACATACATAACATATATGCCAGTTGTTCTCTGATAGTTTGACTAGAAGTAGTAGCTAAAATATACAATAAAAATAATATTGATTATAACATAAGACATATTTCATTAATAATTACTTGTTTGAACATTGGGGCTGCAATGTGTAATAAACCATACTTCATTCTGTAGGATTTATCTCTGAAACATTCAAAAAAGCTCAGGGTCATAGTATACATTAATAAAGTTGTAAACCTAGGGTTTTTATTACAGTTTTCCAAAGCAACCTTTTTATGGGAAAGTTTAAAGAAATTGTAATTTATGGAGACCCTTATTTTGAGAATGTTTTTATAAGCAATATACTGATCTTTTTCATAGTTAAAAGGACCTCAGCATAATTTAATGTATGTGGTATACTTGGTATAAAATAATGATTCTGGTTTAACTTTTTATGAACAGAAGGATATTCTACTATATTTAGATAATTTGATTTGAGTTCAGAGTAATAAGATGAATTCTATTTTATATGGGAAGGTTACTTCAGCTAATAGTTTCTAGAAGTCTAGTGTTTGTAAGAGCAAGAGGTATTTGCTAGGAGGAGGTTAATGAGTTTATGAGGATAGTGGATGCTGTAGTAAAGAGATTGCAGTTCAGGGGTAACTTCGAAGTGCAGCTTATTTCCTCCCAGGAAAACGTGGAAAATAAGATTAACGGTATAGCCTTAATTTTAGATCATACATGTGGAATAAGCAAAATAATAAATTTTTCAAAGGGAAGCTTTATTTGTGACAAGTTATGCTCGCTCCCTTTGTGAAGGTGTGTAGCACATATTTTGAAGCAACTTTGGTATATTATAAAATCAGATGAAATTTTAGGCCATTTAAATCTTAAGGTGTCTTATAGAAATTCACTAAGTATTGGGGATCATATTATACCCACACAGTTATGAGAAAGAAGGACCGGGTGGTTAAGTACTGTAAAGGCTGCTGTGGCTGAGCACTTGGACAGCAGTTCAGTTTTCATTACTAGTGAGATAAGTTTTAAGACTTCAGGGAATCTTAAATGCTATCAAAGAGCTGTGGTTTATGGTCTTGGATGCCTTCGTAATGAATATTATGTACGACAAACATTTAGACAGGTTAGGAAAATACTAAGGATATAAGATCCTAGGTTTTAATGTTTTATTCGTGTACATGTGCTATGATCCTGATTTTTGTTTTTGAATGTTTCAGAGATATCTGCAGAAAGAAGTTTGGTTTATATTCTCAAGTCTATTCCTTATAGTCACAGATGAACTCTCATTGACAAAAAGTCAGATAATAGATTGATTAAAACAAGCAAAAAATCTTGAAAACTAATAGCACATGTAAACAAACATGTTACATTTGTGATCACCAAAAACTATGGAAACTTTGCTTTTATGTAGGGCCTTCACCCTAAGACCCCTCCAGCATGGGAACTCTAAACTCCACACCCCAGGATCTTAAACTAACTCCATGGTCTCACAACCATGGAGAAAGTGGAAAGCTTCAAAATTAAATTACAGTTAACCTGCAGATAGTAATATTACTCAATCACTTTCTCAACTAAAGAAAGTTACTACAAAAGTCAGTAAGTGATCAAAGATGCTTGCTGAGTAAATTAACAGCATTCAGTCTCTTACAACACATTGCAGCCCCAAGGTTTAAAAGATGATTAATGAAATGTTTATTGTAACATTATAATCAATATAAGCATTTATTGTATAATTTTAGCAGTTGCCTCCCTTTTGTATAGTTAACTTCTTTGATTGACAAGTTTGCTGTAAATGATCTCACTGGTTAGTAATTGACAAGGGTTTTTAAAAAAAGTTATGTACTCACCATAAAGTTCCATGTTTGTAGTCCATCTCGCCCTTCATTCTTACACATGGGTTCGGAGACGATCCTCGGCTCCGACTCAGCCTATTACAAAGCTCAAAGTCTTCTAGTTGGCTCGTGGCTAGGTAGGTATCCCATGGCGCACCAGTATAATCCCCAGATCTTGTTTGCTGCTAAACTATAGAAAGACAGAACAAAAACTATCCAGAAAGAACAACAATAATAAAAGGCCTCCACATGTTATGAAAAAAATTTTCTGCCTCCAAATCCTTCCAGGAAGGGGGTAGGAAGGTGGGTTCGTAAGAATGAAGGGCGAGATGGACTACAAACATGGAACGTTATGGTGAGTACATAACTGCTTTATGTTCTGTAGTCCTATCTCGTCTTCTTTCTTACAAATGGGACAGCGTCCCAAGCACCTTATTCTTGGGTTGCTCACGGAAAAATACTCCTGAGTACCGTGGAACCAAAGGAGGCTCTACCCTAGAGGTCAAATCCAATTTGTAATGAGTAATAAAGGTGTGAGGGGTAGCCCAGGTTGCTGCTGCACAAATATTATCAACTGAAACCCTGGCTTGAAAGGCTGCAGAAGTAGACTGGGATCTTGTAGAATGAGCCTTAATCTTGAACGGTAAAGGCTTTCCATCGGAAGAATAAATGTAGGATATACAACTGGAAATCCAATTCGAAAGGGTCACTTTGGAAACTGGGAGACCTAATCTGGAGTCGGAGAAGGAAACAAACAATTGGTCTGACTTCCTGAATTCCTTGGTCCGGTGTAGATAAAACTGTAATTGTCTGTGAACATCCAACTGATGAAATGTGTATTCTGCTGCACTGGAATGATTAGGAAAGAACACCGGAAGTTCTATCGTTTGGTTCAAGTTATTATGAGAGCACACCTTAGGAACAAAGGATGGATTTGTGCGAAGAGATACTCTATCTTTTTGGAAAATCAAATAAGGGGGCTTGATAGACAGTGCTTGTAACTCTGATACTCCTCTAGCAGATGTGATGACCACCAGAAACAAAGTCTTCCAAGACAGCAACTTCAATGAACACGAATGAGCAGGTTCAAAGGATGGAGACGTTAATTTGGATAGGATGAAGTTTAGATCCCATGAAGGTACCAGTTCCGGAAATGGAGGTCTCAGCAAAGTGGCACCTTTAAGGAAGGTTTTACACAATCTGTGTGACATCAGATTAGACTTATGTTGACCCAAATGAAAATTTGATATTGCTGCCAACTGAACCCTTATTGTGGCAGCAGCAGCAGAATCCTGGTGAAAAAGTTCAGACAAGAATTCCAAAACCACTGGAATGGATGCGGTGTAAGGGTCAACATTCCCTTCCTCAGCCCAGATAGAAAACCTTCACCATTTGCTGGTGTATAACTTCCTAGTGGAGGGTTTATGAGAAGATGTGAGAATGTGGGTCACAGCGGGTGAAAAATCATGAAGCCTGACTAGGGATGGAACTGGAGCAGCCAAGCTGTCAAACTGTGGGTGTGGAGGCTGGGATGAAGAGAGCCTGACATGTGCATCAAGAGATCTGGCACTGGGTCCAGGGTCCAGAGTCCATGGATCATCTAGTAGATGAGGCCCGAGAAAGGGGAACCAAACCTGATGAGGCCAGCAAGGAGTGATGAGAATCAATTTGCTTCCCAACAGTTTTGCTTTCTGAATCAGTTTGGATATGAGAGAAAAAGTTGGGAAAGCATAAAGGAGACCCAGGGGCCAATCATGAACAAGTTCGTCCCTCAGTGACTCCCCCGGAGGGGGGATAAGGGAAAAGTAGCTGCTGCATTTGGAGTTTATTGGACTGGTGAAAAGATCACAGCAAGGCTGTCCCCATCTGCGGAAAATCTGTTCCACTATTTCCTGCTTCAGAGACCACTCGTGAGGCATCAAGATTGCCCGGCTGAGTTTGTCGGCTATCACGTTGGTTGTCCCTGGGATGTGCATTGCCACTAGAAAGTGCTAGGAAGATAGCACCCATTTCCAAACATGAATAGCCTCTCGACAAAGGGGTAAGTTCTGGTTCCACCTTGTTTGTTGAGATACCATACTACTGACATGTCTGATTGTATTGCTATCATTATCGTCCCAAGAGGAAGAAGATTGTGGAGTGCTTGCAATGCCAGAAGCACCACCTTCATCTCTAGAACACTGATATGCAGGTGAGCCTTGTGATCTTGCCATGTGCCCTGGACAGTCCTGCCTAGATAATGCCCCCCCACCCTATCTGTGAGGCATCCGTGGTCACAATAGCAACGGGTTGGCGAGGAAGGAATGGGGTGCTTGTCATTAGTTGGTTGGATTGGATCTACCAACGGAGGTCCGTTTTCCAGGACTTTGTTAAAATGATGTGGTGGGATAGAGGCAGTTGTTGGAAGGACCACTAGGATGATAGGAGCCATTGAAGAATCCGCATGTGTAATCTGGCAAAAGGGGCTAGCAATATGGTGGAGGCCATGGTCCCTAAGAGTTTCAGCACGGTCTTTGCCTTGACTTTCTGGAGGGAGAGTAGACGAAGGACTTGTATGAGGTTCTGTGCTCTTTCTGCTGGAAGATGTGCTAACCTGGCGAATGTGTCTATTTCTGTGCCTGTAAAAGTCACAAATTGAGAGGGCGATAAGGCAGACTTTTCCCAATTTATAGTAATCCCCAACTGGGCACAAAGTTGGATAGTGGAATCTCTGGTTTGAAGAAGTAAATGCCTGGTGGAGGCGGTCAGGAGCCAGTCGTCCAGGTATGGAAACACTTGGAATCCTAAACATCTCAGGTGAGCTGTCACTACTGCCATACACTTGGTGAACACCCTAGGGGCTGTGGTGAGACCAAAGGGCAGAGCATGAAACTGGTAGTGACTGGCTCCCAGCCAGAAGCCTAGATGGCTCCTCAACACTCTGTCCATTTTTATGTGGTAGTACACGTCTTGGAGGTCTATTGAGCACATCCAAGTGTCTTTCCCTAATAGAGGGAGGACAGACTGCAGTGTCACCATCTGGAACTTGTCCTTCTTTACAGATTTGTTTAATTTGCTGAGGTCTAAGATGGGCCTCCAGTCCCCTTTACGTTTTGCACTAAAAAGAATCTGGAGTAAGTTCCGAATCCTACCTGGTCTGCGGGGACGGTTTGGATGACTCTGTTTGCGAGCAACTTATTCACTTCTACAGTTGCTTTATCCCTGTGATTGGGTGGAACATCTGGGATCCTCTTGGGAACATGAGGTGGAAGAGAAAAGGGTATGGAATAACCTCTGGTGATAATTATTTGTACCCATTTGTCACGGGTGATGCTTAGCCAGGCTTCTGGATACAAAGAAATGTGACCCCCGACTGGCTCCAGAGAAGCACAGCCAGGCCCCACATCAGGAGCGCTGATAGGGTCAGCCTCGAGATGAATCGCGGCCTCCCTGGTTTTGCGGTCCACCCCTGCCTCTAGGGTGATGTCTACCATTTGCTCCTCCTTCTCCTCTACCAATGAAGGAAGAGTTACCATGCGCATCCGGGAAAAACCTCTGGGACTTCTTGAACCACATTTTACCACCTCTCTGACCCTTGGGGTATGGTCTAGAGGGGACAGTAAAATGTACTCCCACGGCAGAGAGCATTTTCCCTTCTTGCTCACACCTGGTGAGTGTGTCTTTTACCTTAGGTCAAAACAAGGAAGAACCATCAAAGGGGATGTTGGTAAAGGTAGACTTGAATGGCTCCGCAAAATTACACAAGCGCATCCAGGAGTGCCTCCTAAGGGAAATCCTGAACCCGCTGCCCTGCTTGCTCAATCAGCTGCATAAGAAATCAGCCTCATGGAGGAGATAACAATGGAATTCAAGGTGGACAACTGAGCAGACACCTTATCAGGGACTCCTTCAGTAGATGTACCTTATAGAGTCTCTCCCAACTCCTTAAGGAGGTCTCTCTCAAGCCTTGTAAAGTATGTTAGGTAGTTTAGCAATCTGAGAGATGAATGCCACTGACGAAAAGATACCCTTCCCGTATCTATCCATAGTTTGAGACTCCTTGTTTGGAGGATGGACAGATGAAGAAGTCTCCGCTAGTTCCTTCTTAGTGGCCACCGCCACCATCATGGCATTTACAGGAACACCCTTGGACAAAAATTCTTTCTCCTTAGGGGCTGACAAAAATGTATTGGGTCTCCTGGGGACTGGCTCCACGGCATCAGGAGTCTCCCACACCTTTCGACTAACAAGGTCTAGAAATTCGTCGAAAAGTGGAGACACCCAAGAGACTGAAGGTTGACACCCGAAAGCCTTCAGGTACACCGACTCCTCATCAGAAGGGGTAACAGTGGGCCAGCCGCACCTCTGCTTTAGGATCTCTAAGATGTCTACAAAGGAGACATCATCAGAGGATGACTTGGGGGACCCTTCTGACTCCTTGAGGTTGGTGTCGGAGGTAAGAGACTCATCCTGGGAGTCTACATGCTTCCTCTTGCATGTCCTCTTCCGAGGGGGCTCCTCAGAAGGATATTCCGGGGTGGTCTCAGAGGAGTGGGGGCCACCAGCCAGGGGCTCCTGAGGCTGTGGGTCTCTGCTGTCAAGAGAGGGAGTAGGTGCTGAGATGGAGATCGGTGCCTGAGGGGGAAGAGTGTCGGTACCCCTGGATGGAGCTGATGATCAGGACAGCACACTCCGCATCATCTCAAAGGCTGACTTCTCTGGCTCTGAAGACCTCCTCGGCTCCAGAGCCATTGGTTCTGAGATAGATGTAGGGTCCGAGCTCACCCTAGCTGGCACACTGTAAGGGAGACTTGGAAGTGGAGAGGTTTGGGTCTAAGTGTCTCTGTCGAGGCCGACTGGAAAGCTTTGGCTCATGGACACCCCGGACGGCACTGAAGGTGTCAGAGTGGAACTCCGCTCCGAGACAGCCTCGGGCTGACCTGGAACTGAGGGTTCCACAACCAGCGGTACCAAGCACTCCAGCTCCGAGAGCCCAGCACGGCTCAGAGGAGGAACCACAGAAGGGGAAATTAACTCAAGTGGCTCTGGAACCAACTGGGTTGGAGCCAACAGCATTTTGGCAAGGCAGATGACTTCAGGAATCTCAGCACTACTCTCTCCACATCTTCTTCTGATAAGCTCCTGGAAGATCTGGAAGACAGTGTGGGAGATCTGGACCTCTGTAAGATAGGGGACCTTAAAGTTGGGGAGACCAGCAATGGATCTCTGGACCGGCTCCAATGTTTGCTATCTGTAGTTGGCTCCGAAAAGTATGGGGCCGACACTGGAGTCATAGTATCAGTGGCCTCGACTGATTCCAAGATCAGTGGAGCCAAGGAGGGAGAAGTCTTGTCTGGTTTCGAAAGTTCAGTAGGTGGTTCTGAAGCACTCAATGGTGCTGGGGAATGCCTCTTGGAAGGTTTAACCTTTTCTTTTTTTGAAGCATGAGATTTGGAGGAAGAAGACGAACTGGCCAAGTCTTCTTCGAAAGAGGGCTTAAGGAGACCTTTTAATATTAGTTTGTTCTTCTGCTCCTGTAAGACCCTAGCACTGAAAGAATGGCAAAACAAACATGTTTCTTGCAGATGGATGGCTCCAAGGCAATACACACAGTTACTGTGGCCATCGGTAATAGACATTTTCTGATAGCATTTTAGACATTTCTTAAACCCCGAGGGTTTATGATCTTTTGCCTCTTTAGACATGGTAAGGTCATGCAGCAAAAACGACACAACCCAAACAAGAGGACTAGGTCCTCTAACTTAAACAGGCCTAGCCCTGGGCAGAGAAAAAGAGAGAAAACTAGGTACTCTAACTTAAACGGACCTAGAAAAGAGAAGACTAAAGGTCAGAAAGTACCAAATATACTGCACACACACACACACACACACACACACACACACACACCCACACACAAAGTATGAGTCAGAGAATGTCCAACTGAGTGGAACTTTACTGAAATTCTATGACGTAGAACCAAAAAGGGTTGGAAATATCAAGAACCCTTGTCAACTAAAGCTAAATATCCAACTAAAATCTAGGCAGAAATAGTCTAATGCTAACTCACTAATACTAACTCACTAATACTAATAAACACTGTACACAGAAAAGTTAAACTGAGCGCAAACACACAACTTAACAGCAAGCACTAAATATTTAAGCAATAACTATCAAAGTAATGAAACTACCAAACTCTCTATGCTAATAAGCACAGCAATTAACAACAAGGGGCAAAACACCCGTTAAGAGAATAAACTGGTACACAGGATACCAAAGAGAACAACAAGGCCAACGGCCAACTGGTTCTCAACAATAACTATCAAAGGTGAAGGAAGAAAACACTTCAGCAAGATGGAAACTACTCTAACAATTGCTAAACACTAGCAAAAGCCATATAACTTGAAAAGTTAAACTGTAATATAGAATAAAATAGCAAAATGTGTTAAACTTAGCCACGGCCAAGAAGAAGCACTTCTGAGCTCGTCGACGCGGCAAATGAGTTCTGGGGATTATACTGGTGCACCATGGGATACCTACCTAGCCACGAGCCAACTAGAAGACTTCGAACTTTGTAATAGGTCAAGTCGGAGCTGAGGATTGGCTCTGAACCCATGTGTAAGAATGAAGGCGAGATAGGACTACAGAACACCGAATGTTCTGTGATGTTTTACAACCTATGAAGCTGAACAGTTGAAATGCTATTTCTTTTCAGAATTTGTTTAATAAAATCATATTTTAAGCTCCAGTTGCCAAATTGTGTGTTAAATAGTTGGCGGTAATTGAATTTTGCAATATAATTGTACATACAAGTGTTATTAGTTATTTTCAGAATTTGGGGTATAGATCTGTGTTTCTGATCTCTGATGGCATTTCTTCCAACATTTAGGGTGCCATTATGGAGTAACTGTGTTTGGTAGACAGGAATTTGTTCTGTTGAGTGGACAGGTTTATGAAACTTTGTGAACTGAGGTTATAGTTAGTGTTTCTTATGTTGTCTGCTTTCAAAGAAATGTAATGTTGTGTTGTTTAGTAGTTTCTATGTCAGAGAGCCTAGAAGTGTGCATCTTTGTTTAATTGGGAGCCATTTGGCTCTGGAGAAAACTGAATAATGGTGCTGTCTTGAGGGAGCTAAGATAATGAATCGACGTGGTTAGCTGTGGTTTGCAGGAAGGATAGGTTTTCATTGATGTGTTTGCAATGATAGGGAAGCCATATTAGAGTTAAGCTAGTAAGACTGCCTTATGATGTTTCTACCCTCTGGAGAAAGAAAGTGGGATTTTCTTCCCTAGAACAGCAGTGAGTTAATTTTCGACTTGGTGGTGTTGATGTGGTATTGGGAATTTAGGAACTGATCTAACCAGATGTCTAGATAGTTAAAGTGAAGTACTGTTTTACCGGTTTCCTATTTGTTATGTATTATAGTCAGATTTTGAGGAAAGGTGAAGATTTTTGGTTTGGTACTGAAGACCAAAACTTTGGTTTTCTTAGTTTTAAGAATGGGATTGCTGTTTGTGAACCAATCAGAGAGGCAGGACAGTTCTAGAAAAACCCTTGGAATCAATGTCTTGATTACCAAGAAACAGTATGAGCTATGTTTGGTGGTTCTGAACTCTGTCACCAGTACACTAGTGCTTCAGATACTAACTGGTAATCTCTACCAGTTCATCGCTCTTTTCCTAAAAAATGAATTCTACTGCCAGTATTGTAAAATGGGTGCTGACTCCACATAACAGCATATGCTACACTCTGTGTAGCCTCACTCAGTTTTAAACTACTGGACACAGCATACTGCTTTCACCTAACTCATACAATAGCAATCGAAACTCACTGCTACCCCCTAAGGGCCCATAATTAGGATGCCCTAATACTAAGTCAAGTATTCTTCAAGTTAGCAACAACTTTCAGGGCCTTTATTAAAAACTGCCCAGACAGCCTTGTTGAAAATGAATAAAATCACTCCACCTTCTATCTGAAACTAGCTCAAGATCTTGACAAAACATATGAAGACAATTGCTGTAAAGACAGTGGGTAACCATACTTCATTACCCACATTTCCTCCACCCCCCAATTAACTATTTTTATTGGTTGCAGTAATAAAAACATTAAGTATTTGTTAGTGTCCTGGGCAGAATGTAGACTTCCCCCTAAACCATTACACTTTTGTTACCAACTTTTAAAAAAAAAGTGTTCCATGTCATTTCCCTTTCTCCTTAAGGTGTGACTATGCTAGTCTTTGGAATTAATTGAGTCCTTTGTGTTTGTAGACATTTGTATATATAGCATTTTCTCCATAAATTAATAAATAATACTTTAGATAGCAATGTTTAACTTTTTATTGTTATAAAATTAAATTGCATTCTGTTGTACACTGTAGTTTGCCCTAGTGTAATTCAAGCGGTGTACAGATTTAAATCTAATGAGCCATTTGTATGTCTTCTGGTACTCAGAGGTTCCAGAAAATTCAGTTGGGCTACAGATCTAATGGAATTTAGACCACATCTGCTGTCTTTGTGTGTTGTTTAAGTCTCCTGACATAAATTTTTATCAGTAAAGGAAGAAAAATATATATGGAAAAGTGAAAGATTTGAGGTGATGATTTATAGACAAGTCATTGCTGAGTAGCAAACTGACTCACTGATGGAACCCACGTAGTCAAAACAGGGGAAGCCACCTCAAGCAGTAGACCCGTAACGAGCAGCATACCCCAGGGATCGGTCTTGGGGCCTCTGTTTGGGATATACTTCTCTGAGGTGCACGAAATATAGAAGCTTCTTCAGACACAATAAAAAAGGCGCCAAAGCCGCTTTTTAAATGCAAGGGCTTTTGATTACATGATGTCACATCCTTAGCAACAAATATATTCACGGATGCATGTTTTTAAAAACAACCATACAATAATCAACAAATAAAACCCCCCCCCTCCCCACCAAAATGTTCAACAACCCTTTTGAAGCATTTTTTAAAAAATACTGTAATTCCTTACATAAAGTTACTCTAAAAATACTTAATCACAAATGCAAAAATTGCAGACCTTAAATCAAAACATATAACCACCAGGTAAAATACCTAAGGAGTCAGTAAAAGACCAGATTAACAGTGTGTTATAAAATAACCATAATGCACCAAATACATTAAACCAAAATAGTACATTCCAGCTTAAATAACATATATGGTATTTAACATTGTTGAATACCAACATCTACCTTAAGATGCTAATAACTACTGGACATAGTGCTGAAGATGAATAATAGATCATCTACTTCCTTAAATAACTTTTGTATTTTAAAATAGCGAGATATTACAGGCTTCATTCAGCCCTGGAAAAGGCATTTAATAACTGCCACTCCAACTCCTTAATTTCAAGCAAAAGTTGGGGACCCCCTAATACCAACATTAAGAGTCAATCCCCATAAAACAAAGCTATACCCAACATGTTCTAAAACATGCTTAGAGCGCATTGTCAGTTTTTATTTATAGCGTAATTATGTTGGTAAACACGGTCGCAATCTGCGGTCCGTTTTACCAACATAAACGGTCAACAGTTGCAAAAGCAATGTAGACTATTGACTTAGTCTCACAACAGATTTTATGTTTAATGTAAAACTTTTCTTTTCCCACAACAAAGGAATTACCTGTTTTTAATAGTCTACACCAATTACAAAATCCACATGAGAATGTCCCCGTTTGTCTCGTTTGACCAATGGGGATCACCTTGCAATAGTTCTTTATTTCTCCCTAATACAAATGAAGGGAAGGAACCTAAAACTCCAAATAAATGTGCATTATTTAAGATAAAGTGCCAATTCTTCCTGATAATTGAACACATACTGTCGATGTACCTGTTATGTGTGATGATAAAACTGATCTTAAAATCATTAGTTGAAGACCTCTTATCATGTTCCCCGCTAATAAGTTCTTGCGAGGCAAGTACGGGTTCACTGCAATTTATAGATATGTCCAAAGACTCAATCCCAGGAGGCGTACATAATTGGGTGTTTTGAAGGAGTGGTTTATAAAACCCCGAAGCTCTTTTAAAGGAGACTTCATCAATCAAAGTATCCAAAAGATCACAGGGGTAGCCTCTATTCAGGAACATACACCTAAGCACAGCACATTCATCTTAGGCCGATGAGGTGCTACACATACGTGTGGCTCTCACTAGTTGGCCTTTAACAATGGACTTTTTTTGTTTCCAAGGATGATTGCTAGAGAAATGTAAAAAAGCATTGCAATAGATGTGTTTCCTAAAAATACTTGAGAGGAATCTATTGCTAAGGGGATCTTTCACGAGTTTGCCATCTAAATAGTCAATCTCATTGACTGAAAAATGAGTAAATTTTAAAAAGTTACATGATTCATTCATTTTTCCCATTAGTTTATTAACAGAATCCAAATCCCCCTGAATGAGAATAAACACATCATCTAAAAAACGTGTATAAAATTTGGTGGTATCCTTAAAATGGGGATCCTTAAACAAAAATGTCCTTTCCCAATAAGCAACCACCAAATTAGCCACACTACCTCCACATGGGGAACCCATAGCGATACCCTTTTTCTGTAGGTAGTGGTGATGATGTGTTTATTCTCATTCAGGGGGATTTGGATTCTGTTAATAAACTAATGGGAAAAATGAATGAATCATGTAACTTTTTAAAATTTACTCATCATTTTTCAGTCAATGAGATTGACTATTTAGATGGCAAACTCGTGAAAGATCCCCTTAGCAATAGATTCCTCTCAAGTATTTTTAGGAAACACACCTATTGCAATGCTTTTTTACATTTCTCTAGCAATCATCCTTGGAAACAAAAAAAGTCCATTGTTAAAGGCCAACTAGTGAGAGCCACACGTATGTGTAGCACTCTATCGGCCTTCCAAGATGAATGTGCTACGCTTAGGTGTATGTTTCTGAATAGAGGCTATCCCTGTGACCTTTTAGACACTTTAATTGATGAAGTCTCCTTTAAAAGAGCTTCGGGGTTTTATAAACCACTCCTTCAAAACACCCAATTGTGTATACTCCCTGGCACTGAGTCTTTGGATGTATCTACAAATTGTAGTGAATTAGAACTTGCCTTGCAAGAACCTAATAGTGGGGAATATGATAATGGGCCTTTAACCAATGACTTTAAGATTAGTTTTATCATTACACATAACAGGTACATCGACAGCATGTGTTCAATTATCAGGAAGAATTGGCACTTCATTTTGAACAATGCACACTTATTTGGTGTTTTGGGTTCTTTTCCCTCGTTTGTATTTAGGAGAGGTAAAAATTTAAAAGAACTATTGCAAACAGGTGATCCCCTCATTGGTCAAACAAGACAAACGGGGACATTCTCATGTGGATTCTGTAATTGGTGTAGACTATTGAAAACAGGCAATTCCTTTGTCGTGGGAAAAGAAAAGTTCTACATTAAACATAAGATCTGTTGTGAAACTAAGTCAATTGTTTACATTGCTTTTTGCAACTGTTGTTCGGCGTTTTATGTTGGTAAAACGGACCGCAGATTGCGGGACCGTGTTTACCAACATAATTACGCTATAAAAAATAAAAAAACTGACAATGCGCTTTCTAAGCATGTTTTAGAACATGTTGGGCATAGCTTTTGTTTTATGGGGATTGACTCCGTTAATGTTGGTATTAGGGGGGGTCCCCAATCCCTTTTGCTTGAAATTAAGGAGTTGGAGTGGCAATTATTATTAAATGCCTTTTCCCCCCCAGGGCTGAATGAAGCCTGTAATATCTCCGTTATTTTAAAATACAAAAGTTATTTAAGGAAGTAGATGATTTATTATTCATCTTCAGCACTATGTCCAGTAGTTATTAGCATCTTAAGGTAGTTGTTGGTATTCAACAATGTTAAATACCATATATGTTATTTAAGCTGGAATGTACTATTTTGGTTTAATGTATTTGGTGCATTATGGTTATTTTATAACACACTGTTAATCTGGTCTTTTACTGACTCCTTAGGTATTTTACCTGGTGGTTATATGTTTTGATTTAAGGTCTGCAATTTTTGCATTTGTGATTAAGTATTTTTAGAGTAACTTTATGTAAGGAATTACAGTATTTTTTAAAAAATGCTTCAAAAGGGTTGTTGAACATTTTGGTGGGGAGGGGGGGTTTTTATTTGTTGATTATTGTATGGTTGTTTTTAAAAACATGCATCCGTGAATATATTTGTTGCTAAGGATGTGACATCATGTAATCAAAACCCCTTGCATTTAAAAAAGCTTTTGGCGCCTTTTTTATTGTGTCTGAAGAAGCTTCTATATTTCGTGAAGCGAAAACGTTCTTATTAAAATACGTTAACACCACTTCTTAGTGCCTGAGAGTCTTGGATTTGTTTCGCGTTGGTGTTTTGTGGTTCGGTTATCTGTTGCCTTCTCTGAGGTGCAGACCAAAACCAGTGGGCTATGGCTGACCAAGTTTGTAGATGACTGCAAGCTGGGCGCAGTCATCAGTTACCCAAGTGATGTGGATGTCCTCCAAGAGGGCTTCACCCAAACAAATGACTGGTGCCAGAAACATGGCCTCAAGCTGAATGCCAAAAAAAGCATCATCATCCCCTTTGGGGAGAGTGATGTCCCCATATATTATCACATTAATAACATCCTAAGTACACAATCAGTAGTGCGGGATTTGGGCACCCAGGTTGATAACAACCTGACTTTTGACCACCATGTTGCTTCGGTTGTATAGAAAGCCCACCTGGCCCACCTCATAAGTAAGGGTATCTCATCCAGGGGACAAAGTGGTCATAACATCCCTATATTCTTCCCTTATAAGGCCAATTATTGAGTACAACTTCTCCTTCGGCATGTACCTTGCAAAGCACATGCAGCAGTTCACAGAGGTTCCTCACCAGGATAATCCAGGGAGTCAAACAGCTACCCTACACAGACAGGCTAAAAGCCCCGTCCCTCTACTCAGTTTCATACAGGCTCCTCAGAGGTGACCTCTGTCTGGCATACAAAGCAATCTCATACCCCACCTTGATGGGACTGCTGCATATTCGCAAGTCAAACTCCACTCAAGTAACTGGTCTGTGATGTCAATAGGACTTGTTGGCAGGACAGATTTGTCCCAGAGACCCAGAAACTTCCCCATCTGTGGAATAAACTTCCTCTCCACATCAAGCAGAGTACCTCATTATCCCTTTTTAAGCGCAACCTGGATCTCTGGATGGTAAACAGAAAATATACCTCTGGGATTTCACCTGTGTCGCTGCTGGACAGGGGCTTTGGGTGCTGACTCGTCTAAACATGGGCTAAAGTCTTGGCTAGGCTTATAAGAGCCTCAGGGCCAACAGCTTAGTAACCTCCTATGACCCTATGATACACAGCATGCACTTGCGCAGGAAATGGCCACACAGGCTAGAGAATGTCCGTAATACTATTTTGACATAGTGCAGGGAGCCCATGTGCTACAGAAGATATATGCAAAATGACTACATAATGACATACAAATGGTAATGATATGCAAATGTATACAAGGTGAACACAGTGGAGATTCTTAGTCATAAGTTTAGGGAAACTGCATGGCACCTAACTATAAAAGAGTAAAATATTCCAGAAATGTTGGAGTTGTAGACAGCATGTTGGAGCTGCACTCATGTAGCAGCATACATTAGCTATTAGTGCTAGAGCTTGCTGCAGGTATGCATGAGGTGGTGTCCAGTGGTGGCATACCACAACTTTTCTGAGACAACTTATGGGATGTTCCTAGCATGTTGCATCACAGTATGCCAGTGAGGAGATAGGCTGGGCAGCCCCAGGATAATGTTACAGTTGGACTGTGTGCATTTACATAGTCAGCAGGGAAAGCACAGCAGTGTCATCATCCAGTGAGACTAAGTTCAAACAACAGCAAAGAACATATATTCCAAAGTTTTAGGCCCTGATGAGTATATAGTGGCAGTGTAGTGTCACACAGAACAAACACGATGCATGCAGTGTCAGTATCTGTTTATAACTGGTCATTGCACTGTCTGGCTACACCATGCATCAGACATTCCAATATACACCGCACAGATGGAAGGATTAAGTGGCTCACAGTTATCATCATGGACACAGTGATACTTGGTTGTCAATACACACACTCTTGGAAGCATGTCACAGAAGGTAGAGTCGGGGGGGGGTCTCAAGGTGGCAGGTACTGTGTCATAGGTTATTTCCTCCTGTGAAGGGATAGGGTGCCACTACCTGCAAGTGACATCAGGCCACTAGGCTGGCTTGTTGCTCTAGGACTACCGGGGATGTCCCCTTGTGGGATTAGTGTGGTGCCGTAGGAGCTTGACTTACATGGAGTCTGTTAATGAGATATCTTCTTAGTGGACAGTGTTGGTTGTTGTTGCCTACAGAGGAGGGTGACAGAGTGTCATACACTTATAGATGCAGGTGAGGACTGCATACTATGTGATGGCCCCTCTTCATGACCACCCTTGGTATATCCCCAGGAAGGACCATGATGGTATCACTGGCAGTCCTTCACATGACGGTAGAGTTACAGTGTATGCTACCATAAATCACACAGGACCAGTCAGTACAGTGTCCCCGGATTCAGTGTTCTCACAGAGCTCTTTGCTAAGCTTAGTGACATCCTTTCAAAGAACACACATCACAGTATACAGCTCCATGCTGGACTGGGTTACACGGATTGTGCAATGATAATGCCCAACCATGTATGCTGATTGATCCTAAGTGCCAGCCTGCATCTGATGACATGATGATGTCAAGCACCAATGCAAGGCTGTGCAATGAGGGTGGTATACTCACATCAGCTGCAGCATGCATCAGTGGTGGCCCGAGTCAGAAGGGACACTTCCACCCACAAAGGACTATGAATGCTTAGACTGTAGAGCCTCTAGTTCATCTGTCAGGCTACTCCACATCTTCACCCTGCTCTGTGTGGATGTCCACATAGGATGGTGATAGTGCTACTGTGTCATCTGATTGTGACTCGGGTATCAGTGTCTCATTGTCGTCGTTAACCCCTCTGTCTATTGTCCTGCCCACATTCTACAGGTGTCACCATAGGAGTGCTGTATGGTTGCTGCAGGTATGTATGCAATGCATATCATACAGTCCTAGAGTACCTTTGCTTGCATTCTGATGAGGGTAGATAGTTGATGCCACTGTGATGTTGCACAGCCAACATACAATGTGGACAGCATACAGTCTGAACTTGCATTGCTGCTGTATGGCTCCCTATTGAAATATCAGCACTTGTAATGCTTGTTTTTTTGAAGGGGCAAGCCCTCCCCCCGCACCCTGCCCATCCAGATGTAGAAGGCAAGCCCTCTCCTGAACATAAATAAGCATATGTGCTAACTCAGAGATTGCCACACCTCACAGGAAAAAGAATATTCAAAGAAATGGCAATCTCATATTTGGTACAATGCAAGTCCATTTTTCAGACATTCAGTCTCTATATTTCAGGACACACTAAAGTGGTTCCCAACATTTTAAATGGTTATCCTGTTGTACAGAATTTAACTGTATGTTATACCAACTTGGTGTATCGTCCATCAAAAAACAAGGGGAGGGCCTTTTCTGATGTCACTGTCCACTATGAGAATGAGTCTAGTGTCATTATTTCCCTGCAGGGATGCCAAAAACTCTTTCACAGTTACCCTAATGCCCCTGCGTGCCTGTCCTCTTTGAGCCAACCTCCCTGCTACAACTGAATATGCCTTTATGCTGGCCATGAATAGTTTGTCAGTAACACGTTTATGACATTACTGTACTATGCTGTTGTGGGCCCTACCATAGCATTTACATCATGGACTGCTGTCTGCTGCAGTACAGGCTTGTCAGTAGCTTTTCTGCCAACAGACTCAATGGCTCCTTAGTGCCTTGCAGCAGGACATCATTTTCAGCAGGGCTTAACTTGCCCAGTCTCTGCCATCCATGTCATCTTTCAGGTATGCAGACACCTGTGAACACATGATACAGAGGTACAGACTGTATATTGCTTGGAGTGGTAGGATAGCATCTACAGGCTAAGAGCTAACCTAGTTATGCCATATTATAATCAAAGGGATAGTACCATGCTATACCTATCGGGACAGATATGGGAATACATACAGCAGGTGCATTTGCCACATGCTGGTGCATATGCAGTCCCCACAGACTCATCCATTGTATTAGAATCTACAGGTGTGTATAGGAAATGGCAGTCATCCCTGCTGCCAACATTAGGAAACACCAGTAACAGAGCTCTATTCCAATTTAGTGGGAGGAAACATGTGTAGGTACAGGAATGATGTACCCAACACTTTAGGCTACCATATAGGCTATACAGGTCATACCCTCATCATAAATAGTGACAGACATTATACGGGGTCAAGATGTCTTAATATTCTGGGCTTCCTTGTTGCCAGTGCAGTGTGTAATATTCTGGGCTCCCTTGTTGCCAGTGCAGTGTGCCAGTCTGCATACAATGTACACATGCAAGCAGTAATTGCTAGTCTTATGTGAATTCCTATTCAAGGGTACATGTGCTTAGGAAGGTAGACAAAAGCAGCTTAGCACACACTTGCAGGATACTCTGTATCTCCTCAAAGCTGTCTATAGGTCCAGAAAGGATTGCTATTCCTGCTAATAGCACTTCCAAAATATCCACTGTAGCTTCTAAGATCTACTTGACTTAGCATACAAAATAGTGGTGCACGTTTAATGCAATGCTGTTTTATACCTGTTTACACAATGCATAAGCAAATTAGATCAGGTTGCATAAATGTATATGAATTGCTTTATTCTGCTGCTGTTCATTTGCAGTTTAAAGTGCAGCATGCTAATTATGCGCATGTTTCATAGGTTGCAGCCATAAGCTTGTGGTGGAGATGTCCACTATACTCACGTGCTGCTTAGCATCTAGATGTTATGCTACCCTTGATTCAGAAATTAGATTGTAAACATGATTCATAAGCTACTGTTTTCTTCCTTGTGAAAGCAATGCCATGTTTGGAAGAGATTTAGGAGTGTATGTCAGCTTTTACTGATGCCCACTAAAGAATGCCTGATGCTGAGTTAAGAAAAGCAAGATCATGCTCTCTTTCCTTTGCAGACATTTTATGGAGCTCCTATTGAACCTGCAAAATGGTGTCTATAAAGAAACAGACATGTAATATGATTTGGCAGAATTATTGACCTCAGCCACTGGCATTACCAAAGCAGGGACAGCGAAGGCATTGTTATGGTGATCTGTGTCACTGCAACCCCAACTATTCTAAAGCATGGGAAACAAAGATTCAGCAACATTACCTGGAATGGTATTGTAAATGAATACTGGCAGGTATTTGTGAGGGTCAGCTTAGGAATTATGTGTAGGCTATTTACGGAGCTGCATTGTCAGGCAGAGGTGGTGGCACTTAATGGCCCATGGCAACTACACCTGATCTGGGTGGTTACAGAGACATGCTATGGGGGTTAGACTACACCATCTCACTATGCTTATTCACTACCTTATGAGTGTGTGTGTGTGTGTGTGTGTGTGTGTGTGTGTGTGTGTGTGTAATTAAGCCATTTTTTTCTGTAAGTATATTAACTTATGTATAACAGATACATACCTGTCTATTGCCTATCATGGAGCAAGTGGAACTTATGTATGTGACAATGACTTATATTTGTTGTTCTGGCATCTTACCTTACACCTGTCACAGTTATCTAATGGATTCACTTTATAATCTCGAAATACTGAAATGTCGAATTTCAGTATATCGAGACCATAAAGTCGAATATGCAGAATAGTGAAAGTGCATAACCGTGAATCCGGATATATCGAATTTGTGGTTATGCTTTAATGGTACGTGATGTGGAGTGTATGTGTGGGTGGTATATGGGTTCATGTATGGATTTAGGTGGAAGTTAAGGTAAGTGACTAATTTGTAAGGGTTTTGGGTAAGTGTTTGAATGTATGTGACTGTGTTTGGAAGTTGTTGTGACACCCGTGCCCTGGCTCAGCAATCAAGGAACCTCAATCCTCACCGCTAAATGCAGAGAGGGTGTTTCATATATGAGGAAAGGATAACAAATACACACAGTAAAGTGCAATTTCCCTTAAGAGCACACAGAGATCACAGTCAGTCCGGGGCTGGTCACTCCCATGCTCTCCAGGTGCCCAGTAAGACTCTCCACTGGCACAGATATAGGGTCCAGATCTCAGCCTAACTGACCAAGCTAAAATCTCCAGCACCCTCTCTGTCCAACCAGTGCTTCATGTCCCTGCCCAAGTAGCTGACACACACACTTTGAGATAAGTTTACACACAGACACTTCTGGGGAAGGCTGGCACAGGTTCTCCGGCTGTGCCCCTTTTACCCAGACTATACGGTAGTAATTACTGCCACCACCCAACTAATATTATCAGCTACCCAAAGGCCCTTAAAAGGGTGTCCAATTATTACTGTGCAATATTATTATCCAATTGGTAAGTGTGACTTATCAGTCAAGGCTTATTAGAGTGGCTTTGTACAATAAACTCTATAAATATGCAATATACTCTAGAGCTTAACTTATCTCTGCACAAACCAGCCACAGTTAAAAGGTTTTAAAATATTTAATAATAAATAATTAAAATCAAAAGACAATACTTTCTACTACACAGTCAGTGCTAGTCAAGAGAGTTCAGAGATCACACAGAAATACTTAAAATAAATCAGTAGTACAGTTCTGACATCACAGAAAAACACAGTCTAATCTTTATAATTCCTAGCTACTTCTAGGAGAAAACACAGTTCTAACATACTACTTACATAAAGAGAGCATAAGGCAGTGCTGAGTTGGATATCAAGACAAAAATGCTCAATAATCTCTGGTTCTCACTGTTTAAATTGCTATTGCAGTTCTGATCAACATTACATCATCATTTACACTTTCCTGGTGTTTCCAGGCTGATAGAAACTGCATTTACATTCTTTTACTCTTAGAGCAATAAAGGACATTCCACATGTAAAGTCTGGTCATTAACTTTAGCCTTAAAACAATAGGCAGGAAGCCTTCATCTAGCCGGACTGCAGCCGACTTGTAAAGATCAAAGGCAATGATGAAATAATTTTAATTTCAAAGGACCAACAAGAAATGCTTGACTTAGCTTTCTTTACAGCAGAGGGCAATGTTGCCAGATTGTTTTAAGTTCAACACTTCACAGTATTTACAAATGATAGAATTATGTACTAAATTCTATTTCACTAGGCTGGCAGTCTTTACCCATCTCTACCAGTCTTCACACCCCCCCAGAGACCTCAAGCTGTTTTTTCAAGTGTCCCTTGAGAAATGCTGCTTGAGAGGGTCAGGTCTATCTAAGTATACCTACCCCATTCCCTGTCTTGACAGCCCATCTGCATTAGCATTGCTACTACCACTGTGGTGCTGCACTGACATATCATATGCTTGCTACCCCAGGCTCCATCTTAGCAACTTGACATTTTGCTGACTGGCTCTGTTTAACCATGTTAGAGGGTTTTGATCTGTCATAACAGTGAATTTCTTTCCATACAAATAAGGCTGGAGTTTCTGCAGTGCCCACACTATGGCTAGACTCCTTTTCTACAGCTTCATAGCATTCCTCCCTGGGTTGCAGTCTACGACTGACATAAACCACTGGGTGCTCTTCTCCCCCTGAAGAAATCTGGCTAAGTACAGCCCCCACCCCATGGTTCGAAGCATCCACATCCACAACAAATCCTTTGCTGTAATCTGGACTAGGTAACACAGGGGATCCTCCCAAAGCTTCTTTAAGCTTCTGGAATGCCTGCTCACATGCTGGGGTCCACACTACCTTATCTGGCCTGTTCTTCCTTGTCAGGTCTTTGAGGGGAGCAGCTATGGTACTATAACTGGGGATTAACCTTTTGTAGTACCCTGCTGTCCCTAAAAATGCCCTCACCTGCTTTTTAGTAACAGGTGCAGGCCATGCCTGAATGGCTTTCACTTTGGCAGGTTCTGGCCCTATCTTGCCACTCCCCACTCTATGTCCTAGGTAGGAGACCTCCGCTATACCCACCTGGCATTTGCTTGGCTTAATGGTCAACCCTGCTCTCTGTAGTCTGCCCAGCACCTCCCTGACATGCTGAAGGTGATCTGGCCAGGAATGGCTATAGATGGCAATATCATCTAGGTAAGCAAGGGCAAACCCTCCTGCTCCTGCTAGGATATGATCTACCATCCTCTGGAAAGTTGCTGGGGCATTCTTCATCCCAAAGGGCATCTTTGTGAACTCATACAAGCCAAAAGGAGTCACAAAGGCTGACTTCTCTCTAGCACTGGGAGTCAAGGGCACCTGCCAGTAACCCTTGGTAAGATCAATATTTGTAAGATACTTAGCCCTACCCAGCTGCTCTAGGGCCTCAACTGTCCTAGGTATGGGGGTAAGCATCTGACTCTGTGTGACTATTTAATTTCCTGTAGTCCACACAGAACCTGGTGCTGCCATCCTTCTTCAGCACCAGCACCACTGGGGAAGCCCGGGGACTGTTGGTCTCTTGAATCACCCCTAGTTCCAACATCTCCTGTACCTCGTTTGACTCTCTCAGGCACCCTATAAGGGTCCTGCCTAATAGGCCTTTGGGGTCCTGTATCCACCTGGTGCTGCACTAGGTGGGTGCACCCTGGTTTCCCAGTGAACATGTTCCCAAATTCCTGCAGCACTGCTCAGATTTCTCGAACCTGGGTAGGAGATAGCTGCTGGGATATTGCTACCCCTTCCACTGAGGTGTCAGCCCAAGCCTCACTGAGGAGATCAGTCCCCAGATCTCCCTCAGACTCCTCCTGCAATCCACTGCAAATGCTCAGCACAAGGGCCTCCCTATCATGGAAAGGTTTAATCATGTTAACATGGTACAATTTGTGTCCCTGCCTTCTGCCTAGCAGTTCCGCCATGTAGTTAAAATCACTTACCTTCCTTACCACCTTGTAGGGTCCCTCCCAAGCTGCTTGCAGCTTGTTGTGTCTGACAGGAATGAGAACCACAACCTGCTGCCCCACAGCATACTCTCTAGCTCGAGCATTCCTATCATACCACATCTTTTTCTGTTGGGCTTCTGCCAGGTTCTCCTGGGCCAAGCCCATGAGTTCCCTGAGCCTTGTCCTAAGGTTTAGGACATATGCCACAACAGACTCCTTGTGAGACTTGCACTCACCTTCCCACTCATCTCGAATTACATCTAGAGGTCCCCTCACCCTATGCCCATACAGCAACTCAAAGGGTGAAAAACCTGTGGATTCCTGAGGAACCTCTCTGTAAGCAAACAGATGGGGCAACTATTTGTCCCACTCCCTCTTAAACTGATCTGCAAATGCCTGTAGCATGGACTTGACTGCAGAGTTTAGCCTCTCAACAAGACCATTAGTCTGGGGATGGTAGGGGTGGTCATCATGTGCTTCACTCCACAGGACTTCCACAGACAAGCCAACAGGTCTGACATGAAATTGGCACCTCTGTCAGCCAGTATTTCTTTTAGGAAACCTACCCTGCTGAAAATTTCTAACAAAACATTTGCCACCTTCTCTGCCTCAATGGAGGACAAAGCCACTGCCTCAGGGTATCGTGAAGCATAATCCACTACCACTAGGATATACCTTTTCCCTGTGGAACATGGGGTACTCAGAGGATCCACAATATCCATAGCTACCCTCTGAAATGTCTCCTCAATCACAGGCAAAGCCATCAAAGGCACTCTCACCTTGCCTACCTTTTGGCGCAGCTCACAGTTCCTGAAGTACCCTGCTACATCTCTGGAAATTCCACGCCAATAGAAGTTCTGCATAATACGACTCTTTGTACATTTTATGTCCATATGACCTGCAAAGGGAATATCATGGTCTATGGCTAGAAGTGCCAGACGGTAGGTTCTAGGCACTACAAACTGCTGTACTCTCTCACCTTCTATCTCTCCCTCAGGGGTCCACTCTCTGTATAGTAATCCTTTGTCCCAGTATACAGATTCCCCCTTTCCTTGAGAATCAGGTGCCTCCATAGCTACCTGCCTCAGGCCTTGCAATGTAGGGTCTGACAGCTGAGCCTGTCTCAACTCTCTCCTTGTAACCCTTCCCAGCTCCCCTTCCACAGGAAGTCTGGCATCCTCTGACAGTGTTGCCTCACTGTCAGCCTAGGTACTACTACTCACCCCTACTTTTGCAGTCACTCTGTCCAAGGGAACATCAGTACCCACAAGCAGCTGTGGCTCACCTTCAGTCTTACTGCTACAGCATAGCTCATTCCCTGAAGTAACCACCTCACCAGTCCTGGCTGCAAGCATGCAGTCTGTCTGGGTCTCCCCAGGCTACCAGACTTACCTGCTTATCTCCAAGCCTGACTGCATGTAACTGCACAAGCACAGGGTACTGCACTATCAAAATCATTCCCTATCAGGACATCTGCAGGTATATCCTCAAACACACCTACTTGCTGGCTTCCTTTTCCACCCTCCCAGTCCAGGTGAACCCTAGCCAAAGGTATTTGGAATGGGATCCCTCCTAAAGCCCTGATTGGAGTAGACTGTCCAGGCAAATAGTGCTCCTATGTAACCATTGCAGGCTTTACAATGGTTATATCAGAGGCTGTGTCTCTCTTGGCAATGGCCTCTTTGCCATTCACTACAATAGGATATAGCCTCTGGTGGTAGTTTGGTACCCTTGTTGTCTCAAGACAACCTACTATTGGCATTTTGACTTTCCCACTTACTGGCTCCCTCACCTTTGGCTCCCCACCTTGCCTCTGTGAACACCCGTATGCCATATGACCCCACTGGTTGCATTCAAAACATTTAACCCTAGCTCCTGGATGTGTACCTGGACTAGTGGCTTCCCCTGCTACTGGCAGATTCTGTTGTGGCAGTCTGTGCTGCAGACCATGGGTTCCTTTAGACCCATGAGCATTATTGGGAGTCCCCTTCCTGTGCAGGGCTGCCCTGCTTGCCAGGTATAGTTCTCCCTTCTTCCCCAACTCATCTGAAGTAGCACATTATCTATCAGCTAACCAGATCCTCATGTCCTCAGGCAAAGTGCTAAGGGCTTGTTCCCTCACCAAAAGGTCTGCCAGCCCTTCAAAAGTAGTGACCTGACATCCACTCACCCACCTTTGGAAATAAGTGCTCAATTCAGCAACATATTCACACACACACACTTTCACCTGCCTTGCATCTATGCTCACAAACTTTTTCCTATACGTTTCAGGTATTGGCTTAAACAGTTCTAAAAGACATTTCTTAACAGCAGTATAATCAAAACATGCAACGTCAGACATTTTAGCTAATGCAGTTACAGCTTTACCATGGAGTAAGGGGGTTAGGAACCGTACCCAGAGCACTTGGTCAACTTCATACTGTTTACATACCCTCTCAAACATATGAATGAAACTATCAAAATTATCCCCCTCTTTAAACTGTGGAAGAAATTTACTGACCTTTTGTGCTTCTGGGGTCCAGTTACTCCCTTCCCCATTACCTCCATGACTCTGACAAAGAGTCAGCATCTCCTTCTCATGCTGCCTCTGTCTTTCCTTTTCCTCAGCTTCCAGACATAACAGTTTCTAGTTCTCCTCAGCCTGTAGACTCCTCAGTCTCTTAGCTGCTTCTTCTTCCAAATGCCGGGTCTCCAACTCAAGTCTCTTTACCTCCAGCTGTATTTTTAAGTCCACTGCAGAAAGGTTGAGCTGTTCATTCTCCGAGGGAATTATATTTCCACTGCCAGTCTGATTGTCCTCCTGGTTGCTGTTTTCTGATGTAGCTGTAACCAAGGCTGCAATCAGGTCTGCCTTAGTCAGGTTTCCATGCACCAGTCCCCTAGCCTGGCACATCTTCGCCAGCTGGCTCCTTGTCAGCTTTCTATACTCCTCTGCTGACATGCTGCCTGCTCACCCTGACTAACTAAGCTAACAAAAGAAATAAAACAATTGTGATCTGAACTCTGAGTATTCACTGTGTGGCTGTTTTAGAGTACAAAACACCTTCAAAGCACACTGTACACAAGCTACAGGATTCACTCTACCCACACCACTACAAGCCAATTAGTATTTGCCAACTAATTAATATGTGATGTGGATATCCCACCGCTACCAAACACATATGTGAGGATATCCCAACCATTGCCACCAATTAATATGTGAGGTGGATATCCCAACCACTGCCACCAATTAATATGTGATGCCCATGCACTGGCCCTGCAATCAAGGAGCCTCAATCCTCACCACTAACACCAGAGACGGTGTCTCATATATGAGGAAAGGATAACAAATACACAGAGTAAAGTGTAATTTCCCTTAAGAGCACACAGAGATCACAGTCAATCTGGGGCTGGTCGCTCTCTTGCTTTCCAGTTCCCCAGTAAGACTCCCCACTGGCACAGCTATAGGGTCTAGATCTCAGCCTAGCTGGGCAAGCTAAAATCTCTAGCACCCTCTCTGCCCAACCAGTGCTTCGTGTCCCTGCCCAAGTAGCTGACACACACATTTTGAGATAAGTTTATACAACCACACAGACACTCCTGGGGAATGCTGCACAGGTTCTCCAGCTGCGCCCCTTTTACCCAGACTATGCAGTAGTAATTACTGCCACCACCCAGCTAATATTATCAGCTACCCAAATGCCCTTAACAGGGTGTCCAATTATTACTGTGCAATATTATTATCCAATTGGTAAGTGTGACTAATCAGTCAAGGCTTATTAGAGTGGCTTTGTACAATAAACTCTATAAATATGCAATGTACTCTAGAGCTTAACTTATCTCTACACAAACCAGCCACAGTTAAAAGGTTTTAAAATATTTAATAATAAATAAATAAAACCACAAGATAATACTTTCTACTACACAGTCAGTGCTAGTCAAGAGAGTTCAGAGATCGCACAGAAATACTTAAAATAAATCAGTAGTACGGTTCTGACATCACAGAAAAACACTTAGTCTAATCTTTATAATTCCTGACTACTTTTAGGAGAAAACACAGTTCTAAAATACTACTTACATAAAGAGAGTATAAGGCAGTGCTGAGTTGGAGCATGGAATGTATTTTTAGAGCTAAAGGAACTAGAATGACAAATAAGTCTGCAAGCAGATACTTGGCCAGGCATTAACGAGCATAGCTCCATAGCACCTATATTAAAATGAAAGGCGCTTAAAAGAAATAAAATCTGCTAATGAATTAGATATATAATAAATGTTTATAAATCATAGATGTGCTACTTATTTAATGCATTTCTTATAGGTATTGTATTAATATGAAAGTGTAAGATAATCTGTATACGAAAGCATATTTGTAAAATGCTTATTTTAGATTTCTAGATATGTATAGTCATATAGAGATTTGATATTTATTTATAACTATTTAATTGGTATTATATTATTATATTTAATTTATTATTACATGTATTTTATAAATGTATTTTAAGAATATTATAAGCATAGATGAATGTTTATGATAGGCTGTAGAGGGCATAGATATGTATATAGCGGTTAGGGAACACTGTGAATGCAATAAGTACTGCTTGATTTGAAATATATTAATTAAGAAATGAAATTACATCATCATGACACTAACTGTTTTTAGTTTAAATTGAATAGATTGTGTTTGTAACTTTGTCTGATGAAGTACAACATTTGATTGTATTAAAGCGCTCACAATACGTTGGTTTGGTTTCAGTTAATAAACGGATATAGTTCAATGGCCGTTCGTTCTTGGATTATTTGTTACATAGCCCTTCGCTGTTTTTACAGTTTGTTTTTCTGGATTTTTACTGACAATTGGTAAGTGTGACTAATCAGTCAAGGCTTATTAGAGTGGCTTTGTACAATAAACTCTATAAATATGCAATGTACTCTACAGCTTAACTTATCTCTACACAAACCAGCCACAGTTAAAAGGTTTTAAAATATTTAATAATAAATAAATAAAACCACAAGATAATACTTTCTACTACACAGTCAGTGCTAGTCAAGAGAGTTTAGAGATTGCACAGAAATACTTAAAATAAATCAGTAGTACAGTTCTGACATCACAGAAAAACACTTAGTCTAATCTTTATAATTCCTGGCTACTTCTAGGAGAAAACACAGTTCTAACATACTACTTACATAAAGAGAGTATAAGGCAGTGCTGAGTTGGATATCAAGACAAAAATGCTCAATAATCTCTGGTTCTCACTGTTTAAATTGCTATTGCAGTTCTCATAAACATTGCATCATCTTTTACACTTTCCTGGTATTCCCAGGCTGACAGAAACTGCATTTACATTATTTTACACTTAGAGCAATAAAAGACATTCCACATATAAATTCTGGTCATTAACTTTAGCCTTAAAACAATAGGCAGGAAGCCTTCATCTAGCCGGACTGCAGCCGACTTGTAAAGATCAAAGGCAGTGATGAAATAATTTTAATTTCAAAGGACCAACAAGAAATGCTTGACTTAGCTTTCTTTACAGCAGAGGGCAATGTTGCCACATTATTTTAAGTTCAACACTTCACAGTATTTACAAATGATAGAATTATGTACCAGATTTTATTTGACTAGGCTGGCAGCCTTCACCTATCTCTACCAGTCTTCACAGTTGTACTTGTGGGTTAGGGTAGGCAGGTAAAAGTATGAGTGTTTAATCGCTGACTGTGGTGGTGATTGTATGTACGGGATGTGTGTGTGGGAGGGACTGTAGAATGTCTGGTTGTGAGTTTGCTGTCTTTTACTGTTTGGTGCAATCTTGGAGTTAGAATATATAAGTAGGGGGGTTTGGGGGGGTACAGGGGGGCTTGCCCCCCTGCTTATTTGTAGTGTAGGTTTATAGATGTGTGTTTTTATGTTTGTGTGTGTGTTTTGTTTTGGTAGTGTGGGTAGTGTAGTGTATGTGTAGTGTGGTTTATGGTGTGTTTAGGTTCGGGATTTTAAGTTTCACAGTTTTAAGTTTCGTGGTTTTGGGCGTTCTCTGTTTTGTGGGTTCGACTTTATAGTCTCGATATACTGAAATTAGACATTTCAGTATTTCGAGATTATAAAGTGAATCCTGTCTAATATATCTTGTCTCTTACAGCATGAGCAGAATAAGATAGTAATAATGTTGTCTCCTTTTTAGGCAGGAGTGGCTAGTTGGTAGACACACTTAGCTCTGTTCTCAAATGTTGAGCTGTGTTTTTTATACATATGTTTAGATAGATATATATCATTTTTTTGTTAGGATCATAGGAGGTTATTAGGCTAATGGCCTCAGGGCCCTTATGAGCCTAGCCAAGTTCAACCCATGTTCCCAAGGGTGTCTGGTTCAAGCAGACACTAAAATCAGCACCTATTGCCCCTGTCCAAGAGGGACACAGGTGGAACTCCCGGGGTGAATTTCTGGTTACCCATCCAATCATCCAAATTACACTTAAATAGGGCCAGTGAGAGGCTTTGTTTAACATGAATAGGAAGCTTGTTTCAATGGTGGGGCAATCTCTGTAGACAAATCTGTCTCTCCAGCAAGTTCTGTTAATGTCAGAAAAGAGATTAAGGTCCTTTGAGCAACTGACCCATTTGCCATTCGACTTGCAAATGTGTAGCATTTCCATCAAAGCTGGGGCAGAAATTGCTTTGTATGCAAGGCACAGGTCACCTCTGAGCAGTCTGTATGACACAGAGTAAAGTGACAATGGTTTCAGTCTGTCCACATAAGAAAGATCTTGAAGACCCTATATTTTCTTTGTAAGGAACCTCTGTGGTCTCTCCAATTGCTGCAGGTGTCTGGAAAGGAACATACCAAAGGGAGCATTGTACTCTATTATTGGCCTGCTGAAGGAAGAGTACATGGGGAGTTATAACCTCTTTTTTCTGGAGGCAGTGCTCTTACTTATGAAATGAGCAATATAAAATGCCCTTCTTACCACTGTGGAGACATGGTGATCAAAGTTTAGGTTGCTGTTGACCTGTGTGCTGAGATCTCTCACCACTGACTGTGTGCTTATGGTATTGCTATTGATGTGCTAGTTTGCAGGAATATCACCCTTGCTAAAGGGGATGATAATGCATTTTTTACATTAAGTTTAAGACCATGACTTTGGCACCAGTCATTAGTGTGCATAAGACCTTCTTGCAGGATGCTGACATCACTGGTGTTTCAGTGATCACTCCCAATCTGCAGACATCAGCAAACTTTGTCAGCTCCAGTCCTTTAGTTTTAGCGTGTACTTCGGAAAAGTAGATTCTGAATAGTAGGGGTCCCTGTGGAACACTACTGGTTTACGGGTCTGCTGGAGGAGGTGGACCCATAACCAGTGGTGTTCCACATAGATCGGTTCTTGGACCCCTACTGTTCAGAATCACGGATAGATTTACCTGTGGCAATCTTCCTGTTGTTTCTCCTCATTGGAATTCTGGATGATAAATTTCCTCAGAAGGCACCTAAGGTGTGGCCCACCCCTACTTAGACTGTTGCTGAACAGGATGAGAGAGATGGGACTGGGAGTGCCCTGCCAGAGAGGGGTCTTGCCCCATGCCCTGCTACAACTGGAGTAGGTGGTGAAGGCTGTGGTGAGAGACCAGTTGAACTGTGAATGGCCCAGATAGTTAGCCTTTGGGAGCAGATATCAGACTCACTTGTCCAGCTGATCCCTATCATCAGACCACCACTGAAGGGTGCAGCCCATATCACATGCAGACTGATTCAATACCTTGTGATGAATCAGCAATGTCCTTCCAGGTGGAGATGGCAGACAGCATGCTCCTACCCTGTCTTCAGCCAGCTGTGCTCCCTTTCTCTTGTGTCACACCCCATACTTTGTGCATTGTTTCCCAACATTATTTGCCCTCCATCTCAGTCCATTCCATGTCTGCTCATCTTAGTGATCACATCCATCAATGTATGTCTTTCATGTGTACTCTGAACTACCTCTTGTCTCCCCTTTTTTCCATTCACCCTTCACTCTTTTTCCTTTTTTGTAAAGCAAAAGGGATCCCTATCCCCAACAAAAATGTTGCCTTGCTTTCCCCATCCTGCACATTCCTATATGTTGTATTTCTGTATATCACTCTGATTGCTGCCTTCCCAAATTTATTTTCTGTCCACCCATTTTCTACTCACTTGTATATCTAACAGATGTCCACATATGTGGACACCATAGAACTGTAGTTGCAATTCTCTAGCACTGCTTTAATTTTGAGATGCAATGGTTTGTGAGTTCACATTTCCAGTTCTCACAAGATCGGAGAAATGCAGCACTTGGCTGGTTTAAATTTCTCCAAATGCTCAGGTTTTTACATACCTTGATGGGAATGGCAACTGGCAGAGAAACCAAAGGGAGAAATCAGCAAAGCTTCAAAAAATAGCGTAACAAGTAGATTTTAATATCCGCTTTCGTCCTGAGACTTCATCAGAATAATTAAAACTTAAAAGTTCACATTTAAATACAAAATAGTAAATTAATCACAACAACTGATTGGTCACACAATTAAACAATTAAAAAACTGATTAATAGAAAACTGTTGAAGAACTAATGTATGAATTAAAAACATTAGTATGTATTTTATACAAAAAAACTGGAAATAGATATTTTGTCTTTGTCAATATTGTACAGATCACTTTTTAAAAAACATTTAATGTTAACTGCGTCGTTCAACCCAGGATTTTTGTCAGCATGAAGTTTGATCTGCCAGCTGGCTTCCCTCTGTTCAACTAACTTTTTAAAATCACCCCCTCTCAGATCAGAATGAACTACCTCTAACACTGTAAACAAGAATTTTTTGAAATTCAAACATTGAATGGAATGTCTAAAAAGGGCACTGTTTTCATTTTTAGTTTTAATATTATATACATGTTCCACAATACGTGTGTGTAGGCTCCTTGTAGTCATCCCTACATAAAATGCAGGGCATGAACTACAGAGGCCTAAATAAACTACACCTTTAGTCTTACATGTTACATATTCAGGAACAGAAAAGGAAAGATCTATACTTTCTAGCATAATCATAGGTCCCTTGGCTATAAACCTACATGTGCTACAGTTATTGCAAGGAAACATACCCTTAACCATAGAACAATGGGGTCCTACTCTAGTAGAATGTTGTTCTAATGCTTTTTTGATGTTAAATGAATTTCTATACACAAAATGAGGTTTATTACCTACCACCTCATATAAATCGTAATTACCATGAATGATCTTCCAATTTCTATTTAAAATATCACAAATCTGTTTGTTGTTAATACTCATATCCAAGGAACACACCAAGTTATGATTATTTACAGTCCTTGAGGGCACAATATTTGGAGTCACATTATTCTCTTCCACTAAAATAGCTCTATAGTGTGATGGCCTTTTCTCCAAAACTTCACTTATAATGGAATTTAATAAGTCAGGGTCATAGCCCCTAGAAAGAAACAAACCTTTTATAAATTCAAATTCTGTAACTAAATCTTGAGCCCCTGTGGTCATCCTACAGGCCCGAATAAACTGCCCTTTCGGGATGTTACGTTTAACATGTGTAGGATGTGCACTGGAGAAATGGACGTAGCTATTAGTAAAAGTTTCTTTTCTATGTATCTTACTCTGAAACCTCCTCTTATGGACATCCCACCACAAGTGGACATCTAAAAAATTGATAGAGGTACCAAAACTATTGAGGGTAAATTGTAAGAACCCTCCAGTGTTGTTTAACTTCTGTAAAAATTGATGTACTGTATTAACATCTCCTTCAATAATGAATAGGAGATCATCTACAAAGCGACAGTAAAACAAGACGCCAAAGTCCTTTGTAACTGTGCTTAAAATACTGTCCTCCCACCATGACATCACCAGATTTGCATATGTAGGGGCCGCAGATGACCCCATGGCCACACCCCTTTTCTGTCTGTAGAACTGATTTCCAAATAGAAAAAAATTATTCTCTAGTAATATTTCAATAAATCTACAAACAGTGGAAATCTGTCCAGTCTTTATATGTTTATTTTTACCAAGAATATGGCGAATAGCTTCTACTCCTTCATCGTGAGGGATACACGTAAAAAGTGAGATAACATCAAGTGTAAAAATAATGTGTTGATCTGAATCAAAATTCTCATAAATTGAACTCCCCTTAATTTTCCTTAGAAAATGCCAGGAGTCTTGAAGAAATGAGTCAGTAACAACTACTAAAGGACATAAAATGGCATCAATAACCTTCGCTATCCCTTCAGTCACTGAATGGGGAGCAGAAACAATGGGTCGAAAAGGTGGATCTACTTGATTCTTATGGGTTTTAGGAATTCCAAATAGAACACCTATTCTAGGTTTGTCAATCAAACAAAAATCATAAACCTCTAAAGAAATTTCACCTGACATTAATGCATCATATAAAAAGGAATAAATAAACCTTTCCCTTTTCTTAATGTCAAATAGTTTAATAATTTCATACTCATCTTCATTTTCTAGAAGTTCCAACATCTTAACATTGTATACCTCCTGGGACATAATCACAATATTCCCACCTTTATCACTCCGCATAAAGCGGGTGTCATGACTCATCTGTTTTAAATTGTTAAAGGCCCTTCTTTCATCTTTAGTTAAATTGTGCTGTTGTCTGGTGTTTTTACCAAGGAGAGAATATATTTCTTGTAAACAAATATCTTCGAAAATTTTTAGAGTGTGTACTAATGGGGGGTTAAAGTTAGAAGATTTAGTTAACTTTTTTTCTTTACATGGAACACCCTCTAAAATGTAAACTAAATTTAATCTTCGTGTGTATTTTTTAATATCAATTGTAGTTTTACAAAGATCGGCTTTCTTGGTTGGTATAAAATTGAGCCCTAATTTAAGAATTTTTAACTCATTAGGTTCCAACACACGATCAGTCAAATTAATAATATCAAAATTACTTGGTTCAACACTGTCATGATTCATATCTCCTCTCCCGAGGAGTTTGAATTCAGAAATGTCCTGCTTCTTGTAAAAACAGTTTTCTTGATGGTTGCAGGTTTTTTGGCTAAAAAAACCTTATTACCTAAATTAGTTGCATTAACATCATTGGATACATTGTCAGAAATAACATCGTTGTCAGTCTCTGAGTCCAAGTCCACATTGTCAATTAAAACACATGGAACATTTTCCAGTAGTTTTTTGTTACCACCAAAAGAAGTCACGTTTTCAGATGGAATGGTGGCCCTTGGTTTGTTAACTGTAGCCTCATTTGTCGAGACGACAGTGTTAGCCCGTTTGACTGCTGGAGCCTGTTTAGAGAAAACAGGTCTTCCAGACACATAAAAGGAACCAGCATTTTTTTCTTTGTTGTTATTGGTAATAGTACCACTTGGTTCTCTACTGTTAGGCATAAAGAAGGAATAAGCTGTATTATTCTTATACGCTAAAATGTCCCGCTGAAGTTTAACAATTTTCCTGTTGGTAACTTCGCTTGAATGCCTCTCAACCACGTCAAAGACAGGCATGAGAAAGTCCACATTCTCAACACCCGATAGCTCACTTTCTAAGCGTGCTATTTCTGTAGTTAATTCAGTTATTTTTGAGATATTATTATTTACCAACAACTTCAAAAACGACATACCACATTCATTAAAGAAGGAAACTAGAGTTTCGAAAAAAGCATCCCCGACATACACCCCATTTGGGCACTTAAAAAAACGGAGACCTTTAGGCATTATTTTAAGTTCAAGACATCTTTCAAAATATTGGTTTTCAATAGTCAATGAACGATATCGTTTAACCAACCTGGTCAAGCTGTCCCGTTTTTTCAAAATGTCCCCTTCACAATTGAAGTCGTGATGTACAAACTTCGCGAATGGGTTGCTAGATATATCCAAAAGCTTCTTCACGTCTCGACGACTTTGTTTGGTACCATGTTGGTGCTGGAAGCAAAAGTCAAGCTGCGCATTGCCGTCACAGGCTGGATTCCGTCTTGCTGCTTCCTTTGATGGCTCCACCTCCACAACAGTATCTAGTTCCTTAAAGGAACCTAACGGGCTAGAGGTTGCATTAACATCACCTTTAGAATCCTCAGCTTTAGACATCAAGAACTTGAGCGATTTTTGAATATCCACTAAAGTGGAAAGAAACAATGAATTAATGTCCTTTTTAGTGTCCCCTTCAGGAAAGGAATAAGTACTGAGGTTTAACAAAACCTCATCGGTTTCAGCCGCCATGGTAACACAAAATCACTAAGTAAAAAACCACAAACGCACGTAGCCACAAAATAAAACAACTGGCAGAGAAACCAAAGGGAGAAATCAGCAAAGCTTCAAAAAATAGCGTAACAAGTAGATTTTAATATCCGCTTTCGTCCTGAGACTTCATCAGAATAATTAAAACTTAAAAGTTCACATTTAAATACAAAATAGTAAATTAATCACAACAACTGATTGGTCACACAATTAAACAATTAAAAAACTGATTAATAGAAAACTGTTGAAGAACTAATTTTGAGATGCAATGGTTTGTGAGTTCACATTTCCAGTTCTCACAAGATCGGAGAAATGCAGCACTTGGCTGGTTTAAATTTCTCCAAATGCTCAGGTTTTTACATACCTTGATGGGAATGGACCCCATTCCTAAGTCAGGGCATAATTAAAAGTTCACAAAATCAGTTTTGCTTCAGTCTTTGGCATTTGATATGAGAGCTCTTCTCAGCATCCACAATGTACCCAGATTAACCTCTTTTTGAGTTCATAAGGGGCTACTTTTATCTAACTTTTATATTTAGATACGTTTGAAGACTCTTTTATTAGCCCAGTTGCTTCTACTTTAGCTGGCACTATCTGTGTGTCATTCCACATTGCTTTGATTTCTATTTGCAAGTCCCAATATTTTACAAATTTATGCTTTTCAGTTCATAAGACACTGTAGTCACTGGATATAGCAGTTTCAATAATCAAAGCTATAACTGTCTTTTTCTCTTAAACTACAATATCCAGTCTGTTTGCTTCTACCTTAGCTGCTGGTGTGGGGTGATCCCATGTAAACATTACTTCAACATTTTCAACAATCTTTTGCGGTTCATGTTTCCAGTGTCTCTCACCTGTCTCTGTTTTTTTTAACACCTTTATTAAATTATCACTTAAGACCTAGGCAAACATATAATGGAAAAGAAAACCATTTTAACATTTTTCCATTTACAATATATATATATCACATACATTTTCTTTGCTACTATCATCAGTCCAACATTAAAAACAATTGCTGAATTCCTGCCTTCCCTTAAACCTCATTCCTCCTCCTCCTGAACATTATTATAAAGTGCTGTTCCCACAATTTCCAGTTACGTCTATGTAATTTTCTCCTTCCCTTTTCTAAATATCCTTCTTCCATTTCTTTTATCACTTTTATAGTGTTGAATACTTCAAATACAGTTGGTTTAGAGTCTGATTTCCATTTTTTAGTAATTGCTTTTTTTTACTCAACAGAATTAAACTTAAGAAAGCCTTACTAAGTGTAGGCAATTATCCAAGCTCAAAATTCATTACTTATAGCAATTTGCTCACTCAGTATTTCTGACAGAGTACTCTGTATGGAATTTTTAAAATCTGCCAACTCATTATACTCCCAAAACACGTTCCCAGTTACCTCTCTCTGCTTCATCACACCTCCAACATTTACTGTCTACCTGAGGAAAATATCATTGAAATCTGCTTGCAGTATAAAAATGCCTATGCAAACATTTCCAAGCAAAGATCCCTACTAATTATCCTTTTTTTAATGGCTGCACCAGTTCTAGATTCAACTAAAAACTCTACCAGAGCAGGTCGTTCACGTAAAATTCTTCTACCCCTTTCTCTTTGCATGTACTGTGAGATCAAGTCCTGGTAGGAAAGGCATTATCTAACCTGTAATTGACATGTCTTCTTGGCATCACCCAGTTTATTACCTTTCCTAGTTGAGTTTTTTTGTTCTGAACATCTTGGTTCCTCTTCCAGGTTTCTCCAGGAAATTCAAGCCCCCTCTTGCCTAGCCTATTTTCTGTACCCTTACTTGCAATCATCCCTTTTGGCAACATATCCTTTCTCCGTTCTGGTATTAGCTTAGTTCTTAGAATACTTTCTGCTACTTTATGAGTATAATATTCTTTATGCTTGTTACTATTCTCCTTAAGGATCTGCATCCAAAATCGCATGTTCTTCTTATTTCGTGAACTTCCCCCTTGCTTCATCTTCCCTTTCCATTTTGAATTATAACCTTCTGCTTGTGTTATCTATATAAGCTGTAACTGTGTAGCTCTGAAATATTCCTTTAAATCAGGTAAAGCTAACCCCCCTTGTTCTATTGGAGGGATCAGCTTATCCCACATAACTCTTGCTCTTTCCCTCCCAGATAAACTCCTTCAATTCTTTATTAAGTATTGTCCATAACTTCTCCTCGGGTTGATAAAAGTATGTCTGGCCCATTTACAAAACTAAAGGGATTAAAAACATTTTCACTGCTTGTATCTTACTATCCATATGCATAAAATAAAGAGTTTCCAGTTTCTCAGTTTTTGTAGTATCTTTTGTTTAGCCTCTTCCCATATATCCGTAGCTGTCATAACGGAAGACGTTTTAATCCATACTCCTTAATACTTCATCTTATTATGTCCTCATACGTATGGGTATTGCTGAACTAATTTATGTGTAGGTATGTAATTTATGGCTATAGCCCTTGTATTATTTTCATTAATTTTATTATCCCAAAAAATGCTTGAAACTGTCTTAAAATGTTCCATGATACTGAGATGCCCTTTTCTGCATTTATCAGGTACAAAATAATAATCATCTGCAAAGAAAGTCAACTTTATTTGATTGCCATAGAAATTATGTCATTGTATTTCTGAGTCTCCTATTTTCTTTGCCAATGGCTCTACATATAAAGCAAATAACAAAGGGGAAAGAGGACACTCCTGCCTGGTTCCTTGGTTCAAGCACAGCCTATCTGAGTCAACCCTCCTACTTTAATTCTTGCCTCTGATCCTTCATATATCCTTCTAATTAACTTTATTATTGTATCAGGGAATGCAACTTTTTCCAATGCCCTACTACAAAAATCCTACCTTAGTCTGTCAAAGCTTTCTCTGCATCAAGATCCATCAACAACAGAGGTATTTTCTTACATTTTACTTCCCTCTGGAACATCATTGTTCTATTAATATTGTTAAATATTTGCTTTCCCTCCACAAAACCACACTGTTCCATATCTATCACTTTTGGCAACACCTTTGCCATTCATTTAGCTACTATAGACATAAGCACTTTATAATCACGGTTTAAAATTGAAATAGGTCTATATGAAGCTGGGTTTGAAGGGTCTTTGCCATCTTTAGGTATTACAGCCACCACAGCTTTCTTCCAAGATGCTGCAACTTCTCCGCCTTTTAAAATGCTGTTTATTTTATTTTACATTTGTTTACTGAGAAAGTCTGACTGGGCCAAAGACCTATTTTCAGCAGAGGCCCAGGGAGAAAAGCTCCATACAGAGAATTACAAATGATAGTATCTCACAATAAGAATTCTAATGAATGAGGTATTGTAACAAAGAATGAAAACATTTTATTATATAAATAACAAGTGCAAAATAAATACATTGATGGTAAGGATATAAAAGTAGTTACATAGAAACAAATAAAAATAAAAGAACATTTGATAACATGAGTGGCATGCAGTAAGGAAGGGAAAAAAGGCAAAGCTTACGGGTGAGGTAGAAGGTGACATAGACATAGCCTTGTGAGAATTAAAATACTGTTAAAGAAATTCTTCCAGATCTTATTAACTTTCATCCCTCCTTATTTCTAAACTTCCACAGGAATACCATGTGTTCTAGAATACTTTCCTGCAGACTGACTAAACATCACTGTTTTTATCTCATCGCCGCCTATCTTAACTGTCAGTTGTTGAGCCTTGTCTACCTCTAACCTTGGCATAATTAAGTATTCTACAAATATTTCCATTTGTACTCTTTCCTGATTTCCACATTTCGGTGCTTTATACAAATTTTCATAAAATTTCTGGAATATCTCTAAAACCTCTACAGGATCCCCCATTATTTTTTATGTTATAGGTTACTTAGGTTTGGCATTCTGTTGCCTAAGTCACTGTGCTAAAAGTTATTGCGCTCTGGAGTTATTATCAAAAAAAATTGCTTACCTGCAATCTTTCAAAACTTGTGTATTATCCAGACACTCTCTTATTTTCTCTTTAGCACTCTGCATTTGCTCCTTCTCTTGTTCTGTGAGATTCCCCTTACCCTGCAGTATTTTAACAGTTGCCACCCCCGCTAAGTCATTTCTATTACTTCTTAACCATATCTCTTTCTCACTTATTCTGACCCTATTTTTAAACTCCATTTTCATTTTAACCCAGTCACTAGCTGTAACTTCTAAAGACACTTCTATCTTGTTGTCTTACCTTTAATTTTACTGTTGGTTGTTAGAAAGGGATAGGTTTTAGACAGGCAACCTCTAGACACCCCAAGGGGCCTAGACAGCTATAAATTCACACAGACTGCAGAGAGGAAAATCCTGAGCATATCTAAACAATCCACATTTGTGATTTATTCATCTTTACTGTTAAAAAGAAGTGTGACTGCAAGCGACATAAAGGAATTATAACTTTTGTCTAGCTCACTGGACTTGCATGTTCAGAACATCTTTACTGTACTTAATTTATTATTTAGTTATATATTGTCAGTGTGACTTTTTGTCATAGAACTTGATTTAAGTTCTCTTGTAATTCTGTGGTTGCTGTTTTTGATTACACATTTCTGTTACAATATTTTATTCATTTGAAGTTGAATATGGATTCCTTAAATGAGTAGGCAATTAATGATTTGCTAATGCACAAATATCTTGTACTATGTAATAAACGCTATGCATATTTAAAGGTAACAGCTGAAAACACATGTGATCTGTGTTCCTTGTGTCAAAAGTTGGAGGATTTGCTAGTCATTGTTAGAAGTAAATCTCGACTTAATGATGATGATTGCACTTGTGCAATAGGCATGGCTTGGAGAACTATTGTTTCATATATTAATGACTGGACTGATGAACTAAATAATGTTAGGCAAGGAACAAATAGAACACATTTAGGAAATGATGCATCTATTGTCTGCAAAGATCATTCAACCCCTATGAAACAAGATGATGCCCCTGACAACTTTGAAATTCTGGATGCAAGTATTCAGCTATCTGAGGATCTGGTTTGTTTAGAAGGAAACAAAAAAAAAGAAAGAAAGGAAGAAGTTCTCAACAATAATAAGGAAGAAAAAGAAACCGATTAAAAGGAAAGAGAATACGTAGTAAAAAGGACACTGCTTTGTTATGTAACACACTGGTGACAGGGAATGAAGATATTTTTCTGTCAGAAAACCTTCTGTCTACAGAAAAAGGCATCATTTTTCCAAAACAGAAGGTAGAACAAGGAGGCAAGGGGCAGGTGAAAAGGAAGAAATCAAAACTGAACGTGGAAGGACTGAAGAACATTACTTTTAGGAAAAAGAAGAGCAAGACAGATGTTGACTACATGGCTCAAGCTGTGGATTTACAATGCCAGCTGAATGAGAATTTAATACGCAATGAAAACAGTGGGATTAATAAGACTTCTGGTGATGAAGATCTATCCTTCATAACAATCGATAAAGCATATATTACTGTATTAGAAGCTGAAGATTCTTCAGAGCTGGCCAGCAAATATATACTTGTAATTGGAAATTCAATTATTAGAGGAACTAATACTTATATCTGCAGAGAAGATAATGAACATTGACACGTGTTATGCTTGCCAGGAGCAAAAATAGAAGATGTGAGACAAGCCTTGGAACGCCTTAATGTAAGGAAGTATGGATCCATTTTTATTCATATTGGTACAAATGATGTCATCCGCAAGGATTCTCTGACTGTCAGTTGCTTCATCAAATTGAGAAAGCCTAGTGAGGTGAAGCCCCCTGGAGTGACTTAATGCCATCTGGGAACATATTTTTGGGTTTTACCATTTTTTATTTTATTTCTGTGTTCATCACTTATTGTTTATATTAATGTCTATATTAACACTTGTGGGAATTTTTTTTTCCACTTTTATGCTTATTTTTAAAATACATTATACTTTTTCTTGTGGTTATTGACACATTTGATCATTTGTATTTATATGTAGTTATGGTGGCTTTAAAATTCAATATTTGGAGCATTATAGGTTTACCAGCATTGACGGCAGGTATGAGTAGTAGATACCAAATTGTTGAACATTTTGGCCGCTTCTTAGTTAAAAATTTCAAAGTGTAATTATGTGCTTTTTAAAGGGGAGACGCTAGGGGGCACATCTGAGTAGAGTAGTGATGTATTTATAGTGAGACAAATGTGTGGTGCAGTTTGTTTTCTGAGGAAGTTGGTGCAGAGAGCCGACGAAAAGCTTGTTTTTAAGCTTAATAAAATTTCAATTTGTTTTTTTCGTTTATTGGCGTTCTTGTTTACAACATAACCTGTGGATTATAAAGAACTTTGCACACATCTATCTGAATCCAGGAGTTTAAAGGCGCTGGACCTGCAAGGGTGTTTTTTTCACCAGTTTGTTTTTTGTTTTTTGAATTTTTAGAAGGTTTTTGTTAGTAGGGAACTGACAGCCTTCTTACTCAGTATAGCTTGTACTGGTGTTAGGACATATTTTTCACAGATCAACTATAGAAAGGATAGTCAGGTCACTGTGAATGAAAAGATTTTGTGGGTAAATTCCTACACGGAAAAAAATGTCCTGTTTTAAAAAATGGAAATGTGCAGAGCATCCAAAGCTAGTTTTGGGCAATATGTCTTCAGGGTTTCACTTTACAACCCCGAAATACTGAAATATCGAAATTCAGTATCTCGAGATTGTAAAGCTGAAAACTTAAAAACCCAAAACCCCAAAAGCGCGAAATTCAAAATCACGACTACCCACATACACACTCCACACACAAATAAGCAGACATACACCTTCCTTCCTATACTACAAACCAACAAAACACACACAAACAAAAAACCACTACACATTCTACACTCCCCTTGCACAAACACATCACATATGTACAAATACCACCACTCTCAACACTTACACACTCACAATCTTACCTACCTACCCTAACCCACACCTCAAAACTCCAAACACACTCACACACACTAAAATCCCTACCCAAAACCCCTAGTAAAACATCACTTACCTGAATCTCCAGCTAAATCCACATACCACACCACACACCACGAATACAACGAATCCCACGTCATGATCGTGACTCCACAACCACGGATTCGACATTTCCGCATTCAAGATTCTGCATTTTGCATAAGTGCAATTTCAACACTTCGGTCTAGAGCTACTGAAGTTCGATATTTCAGAAGTTCGAGATTCTGAACTGAAACCATCTTCAGACAGGATGGCATGCATCTGTCAAGATCAGGGAAGAGAATTTTTGCAACAGATATTTTGCAATATTTGACAAACACTAGGCAGTATTTTTGCCAGGTCAAAAATTTAACAGTTGACAGATAGCAACATTTTATGCATCTCTGATGGTTGCTAGTGCTAGAAACATTAATAATAATGTTTTTGTATTGGAAAATTTGCTACATTCCCACAAGATTGATGTTGTTATTGTTTGTGAAACATAGTTAAAAACAATGACTGGAAACTAATTCTGTCAGGGTATAAATGTTTTTTTCTGCAACAGACAGGCTAACAAAAAATCAGGTGGAGGTGTTATGATAGGGATTAAAGATAGTTATGACATGTGATTATTACATGTTCAATGGTAACACCAATACTAGAGACTGTGTAACAGTGACAATAAAGACAACCCTGGAAGATATAACAACTGTTGGAGTGTATAGACCACCAAAGTCAAGTGCAGATGACATACAGGAATTCATACAGTTCTTGCATGAAACGCAGGAGGGGAGAAATTTACCAGAAACAGACTGGAATAATATTGATTCAACATTAGTAAGGAAATTATTCCCAACATACAGTGGATATAAAAAGTGTACAAACCCCTGTTAAAATGCCAGATTTTTGTGATATAAAAAATGAGACCACAATAAATTATTTCAAAACTTTTCCCACCTTTAATATGTCCTATAACCTGTACAATTCAATTGAAAAACAAACATATCTGTTAGGGAAAAAATATAAAAAATAAAAAACGTACAATAAGCTGGTTGCATAAGTGTGCACAACCTTAAACTAATACTTTGTTGAAGCACCTTTTGATTTAATTACAGCATTCCACATGAATGAAGGACTGAGATGATCATCCCCCTTCATAAGGCAGGACTTTCATAGATCCTGGAAACTGAAGACGCATTAGCCTGACTAGTACTATTTGCAAAGCCATGGAAGGAATTATCATGGAAATTATCAACAAGGGCATAGGAGACATCCAGACACTGGATCCATCTCAGTTTGGCTTTGTTAAGGGAAGGTCATGCTTACTGAACCTGGTGGACTTCTTTGAAAAGGTCACTAAGGCAATTGATGAGGGAAAGGTGGTACATACTGCCTACTTAGATCTTGATAAGCATTTGATACAATATCTCACTCAGGAATTGTCAACAAACTTATAGAACTAGGCATAAACCGCCTATTGAAATGTTGGCACTTGAAATGCTGAGTACCAAAAAAAAAACACAGACCAAAAATGCAGAAGAGTGAATCTCGAAAATTGCTCTTCTCCTTAAAACTGCTTTTTTAGGGGGGCACGCTTCCCCTGCAAGACCCACACCACTGAAATTATATATACTAACTCCAAGATCATCATACCTCAGAGAAAAAGGAATATTCCAAGAAATGGCATCTCAGACTTAGTATATATGTAAGTCTGTTCTTTCTGCCATTCAGTCTCTGCATTTTTGGACTCAATCTAGTGGGTCCCTACCTTTCAAATGGTTGTTCATAAATCTCTTTTTAATATGGTGAATAGCTAGCTGACTCACGAGTAAGACCCAAGAGGTCACGATCAGTAAGGCCACCTCCACAAAGAGCCCAGTCACCAGTGAGGTTCTGCAGGGATCTGTGCTGGGCCTGCTTCTCTTTGGCATCTGCTTCTCGGAGCTAAAAGCCAATTTCAAAGGCTTCTGGCTGACCAAGTTCACAGATGATTGCAAACTGAGAACAGTCATTGAATCCCCCAAGATGAGAACACCCGTCAGGAAGGTCTAACGCAGACAAACAAACACTTGGTGCCAAAGCCATGGCTTAAAACTCAATGCCAAGAAAAGCATTATAGTACCTTTAGGGAAGTCAGCCACCCCAGATAACCAAGACATCAATAACCCCCCCCTAAAATTTGGTTCACTACTCAGGGATCTGGGAACTCATGTAGATAGTAACCTAGCCTTCAACCAACATGTGTTCAAAGTAGTAATCCTTGTATGTTGCTAAGTAAGGGTGCAGCATCTAGGTCCAGAGTGGTCATCAAATCACTGTACTCGGTTCTTATCAAAGCCATCATAGAGTATAATACCTCCTTTGGAGTGTACCTGACCAGGTACACACAGCAGCTGGAATGTTCACAAAAGTTCCTTACAAAAAGGATAGGGGAGTAAACGCAATGTCTTGCACTGATTGCCTCAAAGCCCTGTCTCCTTACTTGGCATCATATAGACTTCTGAGAGGTGATGTTTACCTGGTGTAGAAGGCATCACTAGACCCTGTTTTAATGAACTTTTTGCACATCTGCAAAACAAAGAGCAACAGAAGTATTAGATCTCGAGACCCAAATTTTGCTTGTGCTGTAAGTAGGACATGTTGGAGAGACAGATATGTTTCTCAGAGAATTCCCATTCTCTTGAACAGGCTCCCCATCCATGTGAAGCAGATTCCCTCCCTAGCCCTATTTAAGTGCAACTTAGACCAATGGGTGTGTGATTAAAAATGCACCCCTGATCTGGGTTCCATGTCTATGAAGAAGAGAGTCAGTCAGTAAATCACTGATATATATAAATCAAATTTGTGGGATACTTTTGGGTTGCACTGCTAGAATTATAAGGGGCACAGTAGTTGTTAGCCTAGTATACACCTAAGTACCTATGCACTTCACTGCACTCATGTATCTACTTGCATGGTTGATGTACTGCTTATGGTCCCTTATAGAACTTTGACCATTGCTAACTACTTTAGTGCCTTCTATCAGGATCTTTACTCGATTTTATACACTTTTCTTTCCCCTGGCCAAACTACCCCCTACTGAAACCTGTCTACTGCATAACTGCTTAAAATATACCTAGTTACTTCTTACTATTTATACTACCCGCTTTACCTTACCTACTGTTATTTTACCTGACTGATTGTTTCTTCTCAGCAATTTTCTACTCCTTTGGCTCATCCCGCTCCGTTCACCCTGCGGGCTCACTCCGCTCCCCTCCCTGCCCCCAAATTCCACCCGCCCCCTGGGACCTCTACATTTATACCTACAAAACCACTCCCTCCAAAACCTGAACCAATCATAATTACTTCCTCTCTCCACCCACTCTACAACAGTCTCCTCCCTCATTTACCCATTACCACACTGAACACATATCTATTATACACACTCATATTCAACTCAACATGACCTACACTCGCCTTCCTCTCCTACTACTAACTCTTTTAACTTTTCTCTCCTCTACCTATCTTATTACCTACTATGAGCAACCTTTACATCCGACTTTTAACATCCCACAAAAACACACTCTAACTTCCCCCCCAAGTATACTTACAACCCATCTCTGTCCCATATACAGCAACTCATATCTTGAACCCAAATACCATCGTCTCTTTCATATCAAATACCTTATTCATACACTTACAAAACATATCTTCTGCTTCAAGCCCTCACAGTTAACTCACCTTATACAAAGTTTGTCATTAATTGATGGGGACATACACCCCAACCCAGGCCCAGACACCATTGTACTATCCCCTAATCCCCAACAAATGAAAACTAGGTATACACCACACACCAAACCTCCCAAATCTCTCTCTATAGCTCATCTTAACATCCGTAGCATATGCAACGAGGTTACAGCTCTACATGCCTTACTAGAAGTCCAACAATTTGACATTCTCTGTCTTACTGAAACCTGGCTTAAACCCACAATAAAAGATAATGAAATTATCCCCCCCGGCTATAACATCCTAAGACAAGACCGTCTTAATAAAAAAGGGGGAGGAGTAGCTATACTCTTCAAAACTGGACTAGAAGTAAGTAAAACTACTCATATCCCGCCATACGGCAATCATGGTGAAATTCTTATCACCAAACTCTCCCTCAACACAAACAAAACTATAAACATTATCTGCACTTATCTTCCCCCAGGCAATAATCCCCCCATATTAGAAGACCTATTAAACTGGTTCTCGATTAATCTCCTTCAAGAAACTATATTGTTAGGTGACTTTAACATAGATTGGAACGTTTGTAAACAAACTAATCCATCAACCCCTATCAACCTATATGGATTCCATCAAACCATTCACTCAACAACTAGAACAAATAAAAGCAATAATAAAGAAACCATACTAGACTGGATCTTGACAAATAGTCCCAGACAAAAGTACTCAACAGGAACCCTCCCAGATGACCTTAGTGACCACTCACTAACATACATTATCAGGCACAAAACACATCTAGAAACACCGCCCCTAATTCGCTTATCTCGCAGCAAAACACATTTTGACCCCAATCAGTTTCAAGATGAACTTAGCCTAGTTAACTGGTTACCACTAAAAAGTCTCCCAATAGATGATGCTGTTAACCACTTTAATACAACCTTCCTTACTATTCTTGATCGTCATGTCCCCATGCGTTCTATACGCACGAAAAGTAAGACAGCTCAATGGCTTACAAGCAACACTAAACAACTTATCCTTACTGGGAATAAAGCCTGGACTAAATGGCGAACCACTAAAGACTCTTTTGATCACCTTAGCTTCAAACAAAAAAGAAATATGACTAAACTAGCTATCATACAAGATAAAAAGAACTTTTACACACAACTACAGCAATCCTCCCACCACCAACCAAAGAAATTCTGGAAATCTATTAACTCACTACTATCCCCTGGCAAAGTTGAAACTCCTAGTCCACTAGGCTCCTGCCCAGACTCTCCCTTACAAACAGCAAATGCTTTCAATAACTTTTTTACTTCTACAATACTTAACCTAGCCAACCAACAAAGCCCAGACCCCTCACTACTAGGTAACCCAAGCTGCACACCTCCACCATTTCAACTTAAACCCATACCTACTTCCTATATTCGATATTTACTTCAGAAACTCAAAGACAAATTGCCTGCTGAATATCTTCAGCTAGGTGCTAAAGCTATTGCTTACCCTATCTCTATACTAATCAACAGAACCATAAGAGAAAGTACTATACCTTCACTCTGGAAAATCTCCCACATCATCCCTCTCTTCAAAGGAGGTGAATCATTTGAGTATTCTAACTACTGCCCTATAGCGCTACTATCTCCTATTGCAAAAATAATGGAGAAATGCATCCACAAACAGTTACTTAATCACCTCCTATCCAACAATCTCCTCGCAAACTGCCAACATGGCTTTCGTCCCTGCCATAGCACCACCTCAGCCTTAGTATCCTTTATCAACTCCATTAATAAAACATAACAATCTTCTCACATCAGCATTTTTTGTAGACCTGTCAAAAGCCTTTGACATGGTGAACCACCAACTACTCTTACATCGTTTAAAATCTCTCTCACTCAATAACTTTGCCTTAAGCTGGTTTACTTCATACCTTCAAAATCGGAAACAAGCCGTGTTATGGAACAACAATCTTTCAGAACTTCTCCCCACCACTTTAGGAGTCCCCCAGGGCTCCATCTTAGGTCCTCTTTTATTTTCCATCTTTATTAACGACCTGCATCTTGCCACCCCTCTAACTACTTGTATTCTGTACGCTGATGACACCACCATCATTTGCTCTGCCACCAACCAAGCTGACCTCCACTCCATTACCCAAAAAACTTTTACCACTATAGAACAATGGTTCTCCAATCACTGTCTCCTCTTAAACCCTAAGAAAACTAAACTTCTCCTCTTTCTACCTACACACCTCTCTCCCTCTATTAACTTCACACTTTCTTCAAAAAACGGCACCCTTATCTCTCCAGACCAAACAACCAAACTTTTAGGCATAACTATTGACAACCTACTTAAATTTGACTTCCATATTAACTCCGTCATAAAAGCAATGAATAGAAAATTAGGTGTCCTCTATAGAATCAAATCTTTCTTAACTCCAGAAGCAAGAACTACCATAGCTAGAACCCATCTTACCTCTACTCTACTATATGCTTCCCCTATATATACTAATCTTTCTAAACATAACATCAACAAGCTTACTGCAGCCTACAACAACATTGCCAGATTTGCCACTGCCTCCCCATATAAAACTCATCACTGCCTGAACCTTCGTAACCTAGGGTGGCTAGAGTTACCCCACCTAATTCAATATTATCAGCTTACAATTGCCCATAAAGCCCTTTACCACCCAGAAAATACACCAATGCTCTCTACCCTTATAAAACCCTATAACAACCTAAAAAACCTTCGCTCTTCCAATAAACTACTGATTCAAACTCATCGATCAAAAAACACAGCAGGTGACTCTTTATTTTCCAACTCAGTTGGCAGAATTTGGAATCAACTTCCTCCAGATCTAATAGCCCAAACTTCCATAACACTATTTAAAACTAAACTGAAACACTTTCTAACCAACCACTGGCTATGCTCCTGCAATAACCCCAGCTGATCTTTACCCCCTCCCATCTCCAGTATCCTTTTCACCTTCTCCCATCTCTATTTTTTCTAATCTATTCACTCCTACTGAGAAATTACTCTCTTATCTATAATCTATACTTGTCTCTAACTCTTTTGCTAACTCTTAAACTATTTAACTTTTCTGTCTCACATTATGCTTATCAGTACTCTAGTAATATCTGTATCACCTATCACCTTTTTCTGTACATCCTCAGATTGTGGTTTAAATGCCTTGTGTATTTGTACTTTAAATGCCTTACGTATTTTGTATATACTTGTGTTATCATGTAGTAGATAGCGGAGTTTTTCTCCTCGGGCCTCCACTGAAAATGGACATGCATCCAGTTGGACTAGCCTGGTTAACAAATGTAAAATAAATAAATAAAAATAAAATAAAAATAAAAAAAAAAACTACACAGAAATGCTTCATGATTCAGACAAAAAATGTAATGACGTCATTTGTCACCATCAAGTATCACTCAAGCCTTGTATAGAAGTGTGGTGCGTCTCTATCAATCCTGATCATATTTACTGACAAGGGTCTTTGTTTTGGATTACAGAACTGTAAGTCTCAGTAGAAATATGGCTCAGCTGCACCCCTCCAAAATTCTTATCCTTCAAAGAAAGCTGGCTTCATACTGGAAACTTTGTATCCAGGAAATAATCATTCTTCATTTCAACTGGATTAGCTTAGAAACCTGAAAAAATCACTGTATTACATCTATATATGTTGCTGGGAAGAAGCCATGAAGACATTTAACTCCTAGTTTTTCTAACAAGGAGAAACATGAAATAGCATTTAGATAAAATAAAATCAGTATTTACTACAAAACCAGAAGTAATTTACTATTTCTTGTTTTTTTTTTTTTTTACAGGACGGCAAAGTCATATATGAATCTAGATGCATATCTTGGTGAACTGAAGTATAAAGCTGGTGACTGTGAACTTGCTGAGCTACATATTCTCTAATAAGACATGGAGTAATTTGTAGTATAACGGAACAATGAAATAAGTTGTAGACTATTAAGAGAAACAGACTTAACCTTATCAAAAGCTATGGATGTATGCAAAGGAAGTGAAATCATTAGTACTCAGAAGCATTAACCAATGAAATGATCTGTCAAATAAAGCAAAAATCAGAAATAAAGGAAAGATTTACTGTGAAAATGATTGGTGAATAAGAAAAAGACATAAAGTGATGCACTGAAACAAGAAAGGATCTTCACAGTCATTATTTCAATGAAGACTTGCAGTAGATTGGGCTGTAAGCAAGAGAGAAGACATGTTCCTGTTTTAATCAACCATGCAGAACCTGTGCTAAAAATGATGTTTTTTGTTAGATATGTTAAAGCAAAAAATGATGAAAATAGCAGAACGCTGAAGGTAAACTCAATACTCCAAAATTTAATCCAAAGTAAAATAACAGTTTAAAAGCAGATACACACAATACCAATACTGGTCCTTGTGCACGAACACGAAACACTCTGTTGAAATATCCACAATCCAAATGTCTTTGTGAATAAAGAATAACTTTCCTTATGAATGAATAACAATAGCTTAAGCACTTTTTTCTCTGCCTAGTCAGAAACTTCCTCAGAATAACATCACATTTTTTGATAGAGATTTTAAAGTCAACTACAGCCACGCCTCCAATAAAATAACCAATGAAGGTCACTATGTGACACAGAGCCATTATCATTCCTTTTAAAGAAACAGTAATACAAATCCATTATATCCATTCACATAATAAATATTAATAAATAATTAAACATTCTTAAAAAAAAAAAATATATATATATATATATATATATATATATATATATATATATATATATATATATATATATTCAACTATCACTCCAAAGCTTTTAGCCTTAAAAAAACATGTCATAGACAGGGATTCATTCAACCCTGGCCATTATTTCATGTTGGTCCTGACTTGCCATAATGTTTCTTGTTTTTCTAAAAGAAGATTCCAAGGACCCCCCCCCCCACCCTATATTCTAATACTTCAATAATAAAAAACTTAAAAGCATGATCACTAAATTCCAAGATATGTTTAGCCAAGACATTTGTTTCCTTTCCATTTCTTATGTCCCTCAAATGTTCATATATCCTATTCTTTATTTTCCTCTCAGTTTTTCCAATGTAGAATCCTCTGCATTTATTACATAAAGCACAATATTCCACCCTTTTAGTATTACAATCACATTTGTTTTTTAACTTTACCTGCACATTATTCACAGTGAATTTATTCTCCTCATAAATAAATGGACAATAGTTACAGCCCCCACATTTATTCCTACTACCATTTGATAGATGTTGGTCACCTTGTTTAGCTGTCACAAAATATGTTTTAGACACCTCCCCTTCCTATATACAAACATAGGGCGCTCTTCCAGTTTAGCATGCACATCTTTATTACTGGACAAGATAACCCAGTTTTTATACAGAATATCTTTAATCAGGTTACTTGATGTATTAAAAATGGTAATGAAGGCTGTTTTGTAATACCTTTGTTCTACATTATCAGATGTTAACCTATTTAATACTGTTCCTGCATTGTTCTCACTATACTCATTCGGAAAAGGGAGTGCTAGGTCAGAACTGGCCATATCTATTTGGCCATTACCAGAAAGGTCATGTTGTCTAAAGCCCCTTTTTCTCAATAGAGGTTTAAAAAAACAGATTCTCTTTTATTCACCACCTCTATCATAATATCCTTCACCATTCCAGCTGGATAACCTCTATTCAGAAACATCTTTTTTAGCACATCACATTCATCCAAAAATGAATCAAAGCAAGATACCATCCTTGCAGCCCTTACAAACTGTTTCTTCACTACACCTTTTTTCAGCTTGTATGGGTGCCCACTCACAAAATGTAAAAAACTTCGAGTAAGTGGGTTTTCTGTAAATCTCGGCCAGGAAACACTTTGTAGTAAAATCTTTCTTCAATTTTACATCCAAATAAGCAATTTCTTGATGGTCTATGATGTGTGAAAATTTTAAAAAACAGGTGGACTCATTTATTGAACAAACTCAGAAATTGCATTAACTGGTCCATTCCAAAAGATAAAAATATCATCCAAAAATTGTAAGTAAACCTTACAAAAACCATAAAAGGGTGAATTTATAAGGCATCTTTGTTCCCACTCTAACATCACTATGTTAGCGTAGATACCACCACATGATGCCCCCATTGCCATACCTTTTGTTTGTAGAAAAAATTCACTATTAAAAAGAATTAAATTATTCTTTAAAACTATTTCCAGTAAATGTTCAAACGTATTAATAAATTCTTGCTGTAGACCTTTTCTTAATAAATAATCACAGAACCATTCTAAACCTATGTCATGGGGGATGGAGGTGTACAAATCCTTTACATCGATAGTAATGAATGTACCATCCTGCAAAAATTCCAATCTATTCATCCTATCCAAAAAATCCCAAGAATCTTTTACTATGCTCGGTTCATCTTTTAATAAGTTATTTAATTTAGCATCAATAAACTTAGCAATAGGTTGAGTAATGGACCCCCTGGAATCCACAATAGGCCTCATAGGTGGATGTTCTAAGTTTTTGTGTATCTTCGGGAGGCCAAAAATAGTTGGCATTTTAGGATAGGCTACATTCATATAGTTATATTCATCAATTGTGATACTATTCTCAATAAAAAGATCATTTAGTTAATTTTAGTTCTCCTGTGTGCTCCATTCACTTAATTTAGGGACACTACTTGATAAGTACCACTTGTTAGTACTTCCATCATTTTCTCTTGATATAATTTTTTATCCATTATTATAATCCCCCCACCCTTATCAGGTTTGATGATCCTTACATTCTGGTTCCCTTTTATTTTCTCCAAACTAGAGATTTCAGCTTTACTTAAATTCCTACCAGAACAATTCCTTAATGTGTTATGGATGTCAATCTCACATAACCTTTCAAACAATAATAAGGCTGGATGAATGGGTGGATTATACGTACTAGATATATGTAGTGGATTACTGTCATATTCTAGATTCTGGAACAAAAATCTCAAATTTAACTTCCTAATAAAAAGTTTCAAGTCTACAATTGTTTCAGCCACATTCAAATTGCTTTCTGGAACAAAAACAGACCCCTAGCCAAAAGGTCACAGTCAACAGAATTAATAGGCAGAACGGAAAAATTAAACACTTTAAAATCCCCCTTCGTATTAAGGTGAACAGTCAAAGAATTATTAGTCTTTTTTTCATTTTGCTGAGTATTCACCAATGTCCACGGCCATTGCCTCTCCAATTCCCCCTGATATGGCTTCTTGGGGGATAATTGTTCTTGCCCCTGCCCCAATGTCCCTGATAATCTCTCTGTTGGAACTCTTCCCTGTTGTTCTTCTCTCTGAGACGCTCTGATCATCTCAGAACAGGGAATTCCTCCTATTCGTCTAAAAAAAAACCTCTTCCTCAACTGTCACATTTCTCCTTTCATGGCCAGACCTCTCACCCCATGTTTGGGATCTCGGTAGTGCAGGGTAAGCTATATTCTTACTATATTCCATCCTGTCCCTTTCAGTTTTCTTTGACTTAATACTGTTAACCTGATTCTCAATGCTAATGAACATACGGTCATATTCAAAAGTATTTTGCTCATGGAAATCACAATTAACAATCTCTATATCGAGCTCAGTGGCTTCTGCCATCAGTTTTTTAACAGTGTGTTCATTATGTTTTACCACGAATTTGAGATACTCAAAACCATGGCGATCAAACAAAATCAAAGGTTCTTTATGCATCAAACTATTAGCGAAAAATAACTGATATAGGAAATTAAACTGTGAGTACCGTGGAACTGAAAAGACTTAATATAATGAAATCTGAAAAGCCATCTGAAGAATTGATATGGGTGTGCAGGCTAGACTGCTGGGAAAGAAATGTTGAGAAGTAATGGACAGAATGTAGAATTTGAAGCAGATACATGTGCAGAATGCAATAACATGTCAGAAAAATAATTTTAAATCTTTGGGGCTGGAAGATACTGGTAAGATGTGTATACATTGTTAACCTATTCTGTTCACTGAGTGGCATCTTTATATTAAAACTGTTGATCTGTGTTCAGAACTAAGACATTTACACTTTTTTCAAATAGTTAAGTGGTTAATTCTGCTGATACTTTACAACGTATGTCTTATGAGAAGTTAGGAATAGTTAAAAAAATTTCACAGAGTAAAAGCAAAGGATGCATGTATCAAATGTATTACAGACATAACAGATACTGTACAGAAATAATATATTAAATGTTAATTTATTTACAGGTTTACAAAGTTTGCCAGGAGAATATTATATGCAGATAAAATCTTAAGTTGTCCCGGTGATTGATACTCCCAGAAAACTACCCATAATTGAACAGGACCTAAAGAAAATAGGACTGTTATAAAGAAGCAGTTAGAGCCAACAGAATGGATGAATGGTATGGTTACTATTGGTAAAGAAAGACAATATTCATATTTGTATTTATCTGAAATATCTGAATAAAATGAAAGAGAACATTACATATTGTTTACATTTGAAGAAACAGTTTAAAGAATGCCAAATGGTAAGCTCTAGGCCTTCAAAATGTTCAAGAGCCTCTTTGTCTTTGATGTCAATTATGAGAGTGCCAGTGTCAACCCTTATGGCATCAGAGACTCTTGGCTTGCTCAAAAAGATTCCTACCCTCCCTGTCTTTGCAAAACTTTACTGTGACAGGTTTGGAAAGACTCTTGTAAGAAATAAGAAAACACTTTCTGCCATCCCTTCCTCTGGTAGAGCTGTTGAGGACTGGATACTTAGCTGTGCCCTCCCATAGCTCTATCAAAATTTTCCTCACCTGACCCTTTGTCTTTGGTGTCAGTTGTGAGCTTGCCAGTTTTGATCATTATGGCATCAGTGTTGGAGACTCTCTTGATGCCGGGGTTGCAGTGACCTTTTTGGCACCATATACTGGTATCTATTGCTCTGACACTGAGTATTGCATAGGATAATAGGAGATTACTAGGCTATCGACCCGGAGATCATTTCAAGCCTAGCCATTTCATCCCAATGTAATACCATAGATACTCTAGTCAATACCTAGGATTGTATTTAGTAATGACTGCCCATGTCCAGGAGGGTTGTGGGAGCTATCCAGGTATGAATTTACAGTGCCCCATCCACTCATCCAGGTTCCTTTTGAAAAGTGCCATAGAGGTGCTCTGCTTCACATAAACTGGCAGCCTACTCCAAAGATGCAGCAGTCTCTGACAGACAAATCTGCCCTTCCAGCATGTCCTATTCAAGTTGCAGGCCATATTTAGGTTCCTGGAATGGGTAGCGCTAATCCTGTTTGATTTATGGATGTTTAACAAATTCATTTTTTTGGGGTTGGCGATTGCACTCTAAGCCAGGCATAAGTCTCCCCTAAGAAGTCTATACGACACTGAGTATAGTGACAGGGACTTTAATTGGTCTGTGTAAGTTGCATGCTGGACTCCCTTGATCTTCTTTGTTAGAAACCTCCGAGGTCTCTCCAATTGCTGCAGGTGCTCTGTGCGGTATGTGCCAAAAGGGGCATTATACTTGATTATGGGCCTGATTAGTGATGAGTATAAAGGGGTTATAACCTCCTTTCCTCTACAGGCCATGCCTTTGCTAATCAAGTGTGTTATTTAAAAGTCCTTCCTTACTACAGTAGGCATATGGTGGTCAAAGTTAAGGTCACAGTCTGCTTGTGATCCCAGAACCCTTACCACTTCATAGGTCCATAGGGTATTGTTATTTTTATAGTGTGAAGAGACGTTGTTTTTACTGAAGGAATGATGATGCATTTCTCTGCATTTAGTTTGAGACCATGACTAAGACATCAGCATTGGTCTGTGTAAGACTCTCCTGAAGTATACTGACATTATTTGGGGATTTGATAATTGTACCCATTTTTCAGTCATCCTCAAACTTGGTCAGCCACAGCCCCTTAGTTTTGGCCTGAACTTTTGAGAAGTATATACCATACAGACAGGGGTCCAGCACTGACTCTTATGGCTCCCCACTGGTGACAGGTCTGTTGGTTGATGTGGAGTCACCCACTTTGATAGTTTGTGAGCCATTTGGCAACCGATCTTATAACAAATTGGGTTTACATTCAGTTTGCTAAGTTTATCAATAATGCCTGAGTGTGTGATTGTGTCAAAGGCCTTGGCCAAGTCGAGGTATTCTGTGAGCTTAGATTTGCCTTTGTCAATGGTCCTGGTCAGATTTTCAAGGAAATCCACCAGATTTAACAGGCAGGATCTGCCCTTGATGAAGCCGAATTGGGTTGGATCCAGGGTTTGGAGGTTGCCTATGTCTTTATTTATGAGGTCCATGATGATATGTTCCATGGCCTTACAGATGAGGCTGGTCAGACTTATGGGTCTATAATTCCCCAGCTGTGTTGCTAAGCCACCTTTGTGGAGTGGAATAACTGTTGCTGTTCTAAATTCCGCAGGAACAAAGCCTTTGGTTAGGCTGTGACTGAATAGGGTACTTAATGGTGATGCTAGTTCATGTTTTAGTTTGTTTAGAAGATAGCCTGGGATGCCATCTCTTTCCACAGAGGCTGTGTTTTTTGCCTTAGACAAGGCTTTAATGACCTTATCTTTGAATATGTAGGGTTGGGGAGGATTGGGGATAAGGCAGTGAAATTTTCACCAAATTTGTCTTCCAGCAGGTTTGCTATCTCTGCGGTATCAGTGTGTGTGACACCATTAGTCACTACTTTGGCACACGCTTGGGTCCTACCTTTTAGGCTGCGTACATAGTTATAAAAGGCCTTATGGTTACCCTTGGCTGTGATTGCTAAGTTTTTCTCAAAGTTACCCTTAGAGTATTTGACATGTTGTCTTATTTGCCTGTTGAGGCTGAGGAGGGTTCTTTTCCATTGTAGGGGCCTCGACTTAAGTTTTCCTAGACAGCAACTTTTTGCATTTATTGTTGTAAAATTTGTTGATGATGGATGTCCACCAGGGCAGCTTTTTTTTTTATTTGGACCTCTGGCTTTGATTCTCTTTTTGAACAGCCAAGTCTATACACTTATTCAAGTGATTGTACAGGGCTTTAGTGTAAGCTTTGGTATGCTTACCACTTCCAGCTGGGGCTGGGGTCTGAAATGCATTTATACATTCCCCTAGGAGGGTATAGTTTGCATTGGTGAAGTTTTTTACTCTAATTTCACCCTTTGTGAGTTCTAGTGTTAGTGCCAGTTCGAAGGTGACTAATTTATGGTCCGATTTAATTAATGAGGATCTGACAGTTGCGGTGATACATCTGTTTGTCATGTTAGTGAGGACAAGCTCTAGTATGTTTGTTCCTCTTCTTGGGGTTGGCATTAATTCCTTTGAAATCATCACTGTCAGTGTCGATAGGCTTCTTGGCACTGATATAGTTCAATACTGGCCTCTTTGGCATTGATATTGATGTGTCTGATCCCACAACATTCTGCCATGTAACTTGTAACACTGAGTTAGCAGCTGGAATAAAATTTAACTGAACATAAAAGGTATTGCCAGCTGTACTGACATCTTTATATTAAAACCCAACTCACAACCTCATTGATTCCAGCACTGCTTATAACTGCATAACAGCCTGCTACCTGTCATACAGCAGGACTGAAAGACAGAAAGACTTCTGTGGCCTTCCTCATTCTAAATGCCTGTTTGCTTCTCTTCAGACTGCTCCCAGTCTGAAGATTCTGAGGAAGGTGGCATGCAAGAAGCACACCAAGTTCCCTGTACAATCACCTGCTCCAGATGCTGAGAACAAGGAGAACAGATATTCCCCAGGATCTTTTCTGAAGACCTAAGAGTTTGAGAAATGTTACATATGCAGAGAAGGGGTGTGGCCCATTGATCTCCCATCCTTCCTGGAATGGACACTGTAGAAGGCTTTCAGTCCACTCAGCAGTCCTTATATGTAATTACTGCATTGCTGGACATGCTAAAGTTAGCCACCAATGTGACCTGAAAGAATCCTTACACAGTGGCAGCAGTGCCTAGGACACCTGACTGGCTTCTCTCATGCCCCAAGTGACTCCTCAGAAACTCATAAGTGAGACATTTTAGTCACAGTAGCTGCCTGTGAAAGGGATTAATTTCCCTACAACCCTGCATTTAATCTTCCAGATAAGGAATCCACAATGATGGGCCACCTTGGGAAAATAGTTTTTGCATCCTGTACATTTATTCTTTGGGAGTTAAACTGCTTGGCTTATATAGAATTCTAGCAAAACATGGTCAATGAGATGCACCAGCTGCTTGCACAATGGCCTGATGGACCTGACAGAGCTAAGTTATTGTCCAACTGGTCACTGTTTTCAGCATCACAAACCTGGTGAGGATAGCATATACTTTTGTAAACATTTTGACAAGAGCTGTATATCTACCAATGCCATGCATTGTCACTCCTGGCTTCATAATACAAGCTTTGCCTAAGGCACAGAAGTGACCTTTATGAACTCTTTTTTTCTAGAGTCATTTTGATATGGTCCTGAAATTATAAAAAAAAACACTTTGAAAATACCAAGAAAGATAGTACAACTCTCTCTGTCTTCTGTTATTGTAAAATTATAACCATGTCAACAATCCTCTCCCAGGATATAAGATCCCAACTCAGAAAACTTCCAAGATGGCTATACATTGAGAAACAGCCTTAATTCTAGCTTTCCCAGTGTAAAAACAGAAACTCAGCAGAGAAAGCCAGTGGACTTGTATTTCTGGGTAAATTTCAGTAACTGGCTAGTAAGCGCATTGCCTGGATGCCAGGAAAAAAGAAATTCAGAGGACCTGAAATACAATTAGCTAGAAAAGGTTAGGAAAAAAACATTGACTGGGAATAGTACTGCATCTGTTCAGCAAAACGTAGTGCAAGCTCCAGACATGACTTCCAGTAACCTAGAGGAAAGTGTAAGATTGCACACAGACCTGATTAAAATAAACAAAACGCTGATGGAGTATATCAACTCAAATAACAAAGAGCTGGAAAAAATAGAAGCTTTAAACAGATATTCAGATGATATGATAAACCTGCAAAAATTAGAGGTCAAAATGAAGAAAAGGCTGGCTGAATATGAGACTGTTCAAGAAGAGATGCTTCAAAAACTAATAGAATTAGAGGACAGAGTACATAGGGAAAACCTGAGATTTTCTGCTGTACCAGAAAAGCTGGAAGTAAAATACTGTATTAATTTTATGAAAACATAAATAAGCAACTGGACTGGTATTCCACAGCAGGAGTTGTTAATTGAAAGGGGACATCATGTGTATGCTCCAAACCTGGCTATGAGAAAGCAACCTAGACCTTTAATAGCAAATATGCAATCCTACCAGCAGAAGGAGTTGATTCTGACAAAACTGTGGCAGAAAGAACAAAGTACTAAAAGTGGGAGACAGGAGTGTTTGTGGAGAATGATTACTCGCTGTACACCAGGCAGAAGAGGAGTCAATTTATTTTGCTATTCAGGAAATGCTGAGAAGCAAGCATGAGATTCAAACTGCTGTACCCAGATATCTTCAGAATATTCTTTCTTGAAGGGGTAAAATCATCTTAGATGCAGTGCATGCTAAGAAGGAAATACAAAAGTTTGTCCAACAAAAAGTGAACTATGAAACAGGAGATTCTGCTTCTTGTTCTTCTGGTAATAAAGACAACAGAGAGACTGTGCCAGTGAAACCTTTTCCAACGTTTCAATTGAAAATGCTTGAGAGAATCGATGGTCTGTTGAAAATGAAGCACAGACAGGATTTGGGAGATGGAGATGAAGAGGAATAAAACCGGTAACTTTGAACTTGACAGATGTTGAATTACTAAGCAATAATTATATTTGTGAAACATGACAGAAAAGAAAATATGAAAAAATTGGAATTTTTTTACTTGTAGGGGATTCTAAAATACTTGGGGGGAGGAGGGAGAAAGTTAACTGTAAAAAGTAATATTCTTATAGTGCGTGATTTCCTTTGCATGCTATAGTGTAAAGTTTTCTCAGTTATTTTTAATTGTAATAGGGAGATAGTAATGTATTCTTCTCTTTCTCTTTGTTCAGTTCTAAGAAATGTAGGTACTGCAATGTTAAAAAAAGAAGAAAAGTCTGGTCAAAAGAGCATAACAAAATTAAAACTGGTGTACTTTTTTCATTCTTGCATAGGGGAATGACTGAAATAAGGCCCTTAGCTTGATCAAGTAACAAGTTTTAAGAGAAAGCAAGTAAATAAAAAAGAGCACTGAATATTATAAAGCTTTGTTTCTAGCAAATAAATGTATGCTTAGTAGCAATTCTGAATCTGGCCCTCATATCTCCAAGGAAACAATCTGATAAAGAGAAATGGCTAGAAGATAATGTTTTCTGAAAGATTTGAAGTGTTTTCCCTTCTAGGAGACCTATAAAAATAAGACAAAATCAGACATCACTTAGTAGAAGCACAGACTGCACCATGAGTCTTAGCATTCATAACCTTTCTTTTAGGTTAACCCAAGTCTATGAGTGTGGCTGTCTGTTTTGGACACGTTCCTATTAAAGGGTAAAACTTCAATATTTGAAGATGTGCATATTTTTATGTGTTGGTATTAAGTTACTAGGTTTTAGTATTGGGGGTGTTTTTTGTAGAGGGCTTTCAATAAAACAAAAAGTTTTGTAAGATGTGTCATAGGCTCAAATGGATATGAAAAGAAACAACTGTATATAAGATCAAACTGCCAAACAGTGTAGATACGTAACAAAAAAAGCTGTTACACATAAAAGGAGGCAATAATAACGTTTTAACATAATGATGATTTCTGTAATGTCTTTAAATATTGATGGTCTCACAGATTAGTAGAAAAAAGAAACAGTAGTGAACTATAGTAAAAAATGTAGAATGAAAATAGCTATGCTACAGGAGATATACTTGGAAAGAACTGAACACGTGAATTTGATAAAGAAAGGTTTTCAGGATAGTTATTCAGCGGAATGCTTGGGACAAAGGAAAAGAGGAGTATTTATATTACATGCAAGAGGAGCTGCAACAGTGTAGTAGAGGATACAAATATAATAGTTAGATTTGTAGTACTAAAGTAGTAAAGGAAGAAGGATTACAGTGGCATGTATTTATATTCCACCTAAAACTGCTATAACGGAGCTTAAGAAAATTCTGGACGAAATAAACAGTTTTAGCAAGGAATATTTCTTATAGGTGGGACTCTAATTTGATTTGCTGCATTAAAGATGTCTCCAGGGGGCCCAGAAGGGAAAATATAAAAAAGGAGGATAGATTTTTGCAAACAATTATGTAAACATTTGGCATGGAAGATGTGAATTTAGTACTAGGAGTTTGTAGTGAATTTACATATTACTCCGCAAGATACAACAACTGGGCTAGGTTAGACTGAATTTAAATTTCATAGGAACATGTGCATTTAATTGAGAGTCTTGATACACACCCAATAACTTTTTCAGATTATGCTTCAATAATAGCTAAAATAAAAAGACAGGGTAATGAAATAAAAATGAATCACTGGCACTTTCCCACCTATCTGTTGAAAAGAAAGGAATTTAAAGAATGGGTAGTGGAAATTATTCAGAAATTACTACAGAAGATAGAAATTTCTTCTGAAAACATAGCTAGGGAGTGGGATAAAATTAAACTGGAGTTTAAAAATAGGGTGGAAATAAAAGAAAGGGAGATATGGTTAAGAAGTAACAAGAAGTATTTAGGGGGACTGACAAATGTTAAATTATTGCAAAATGGGGGGAAATCCCACAGACCAAGACGAGCAACTGCAGAATGAAAAATAGAAAATAAGGGATTACCTCAATAATCTGCATGAGTTTAGAAAGACTGCTGTTAAGCAACTGTTTTTTTTATAATAATTCTTGAGCACAAAAACATTTAGCACAACAACTCAGGCAACAGAAAGTAAAAATGGCTGTCACCAAGCTTAGGGAGCCTACAGCAAGGTAGGTAACAAAAAATCCTTTCGAGGTATTTGAAATATTGTGGAAATTCTATGAAAGTCTGTATAAAGCAGAGAAATATGGAACTCAAGAAAAGGTACAAATGGAAATGTTTATGGAAGAATTAAATATGCCAAGGTTAGAGGTAGATGAGGTTCAATTACTAACAGTTAGGATAGGAGGAGATTAGATAAAAGTGGTGATGTATACCCAATCCAGATAGTATTCTTGTGGAAGTTTGGAAGCTAGGAAGGAAAAACTGATACAGTTCTGGAAGGTTTTGTTTAACAGTATTTTAAGAGGAGGAGAAGTGCCAACATCCTGGAAGAAAGCAGTCGTAGGTGTAATACCTAAAGAGGGTAAAGACCCATCAGATCCAGCTTCATACAGACCCATTTCAATACTAAACCATGATTATAAAGTGTTCATGTCTATAATGGCTAAAAAATGGCAAAAATGATGCCAGAATTGATAGGTATGGACCAATGTGGTTTTGAGGAAGGGAGGCAAACATTTGGCAACATCAACAAAACATTGATGATCTAGAGGGAAGCGGTATATAAGAAAATGCCACTGTCTGTGGTGGGTCTTGATGCAAGGAAAGCATCTGACATTGTAAGCTGGGAGTTTAGAGCAGGATAATGGAAGCATTTGCATTCCCTGATAAAATTATATTGTTGATTAAGAGGATATATGAGGGATCAATGGCAAAAATGAAAGTGGGTGGGTGGGTTCATCTCCAATAATTTCTGCTTCAACTCAGGAACCAGGCAGGGGTGTCCTCTTTTTCCTTTTGTTATTTGCATTATATTTAGAACTATTGGCAAAGAAAATAAGCGACTCAGAAATTCAAGGATATAAAAGGTATGGTAGTCAAGACAAGCTGGCTCTATTTGCAGATTATATCATTTTGTACCTGATAAAACCAGAAAAAGACATTACAGTGTTGTGGAAAAGTTTGAGACAGTTTCTGATCTTTTCAAGATACAAAATTAATTAAGCTAAAACAAAGGCAGTAGCTGTAAATTATGTACCCCTACACAAATTGGTTCAGCAATATCCATATTTTATGGGGACATGCTACAATGAAGTACTTAGGAGTATGGATTAAAAATGATTCTGGTAAGGTAGCTAACAATATGTCGGAAGAGACTAAACAAAAACAATACAAAAAATGAGAAACTGGGAGCTTTGTTATATAGATATGGATAGTAAGATACAAGCAGTGAAAATGTTTTAGTCCCTTTAGTCTTATATACACTGGTGAGGCATATTTTTATCAATGAGAGAAGTTGTGGATAGCAATTAATAAACAGCTGAAGGATTTTATCTGGGAGGGAAAGACAGCAAGAGTCAAGTGGGACGAGCCGATTCTTCCAACAGAACAAGGTGAACTGGGATTACTGAATTTGAAGGAGCATTTCAGAGCTACACAGTTAAGGCACCTATACATAGCAGAGACAGAAACCTATAATTTAAAGTGCAAAGGGATGATGATCATACAGGGGGAATCTCAAGAAACAAAGACAGACTGGGATTTTGGATGCAGATCTATTAAGGAGAATAACAGTAATCATAAAGAATATTATATTCATAAAGTAGCAGAAAGTATTCTAAGAACTAAGCCAACATGGGAATGGAGAAAGGAGATTCTGCCTATGGGGATGACTGCAAGGAGGGATACAGACAATAGGCAAGACAAGGCTGGAATTTACTGGAGAAAACTGGCAAAGGAACCAAGGTATTGGGAGCAAATAATGAGAGATGGAAAGGTAAAAGAAAGGGAAGATCACAATAATTTATTTGGACTGCAGGTTAGAGACTGCCTTCCCTATCGAGGACTGATATCAGAGTATAGGCAAATAGAAATAAATGGGGAGGGGGGGCTTAAATGAAATATCAGCACTGGTAGAGTTTTTAGTAGAATCTAGAAAATAAGTTGCTCTTACAAAAGGCATAATTAGTAGAGCATATAAAATATTGCATGATAACTATAAGAATCAATTGGAGGTTAGAAAGGATTGGGAAGAGAGACTGGATAAGCAATTCACAAAGAAACAATGGAAGGATATATGCATGTCTCCCAAATGTGCAACAAAATCTTCTAGATTTAGGATTTTTGCTTGGAAATGTTTGCATAGGTATTTTTATATCCCAAGTTGACTCCAGAGAATTTTTCTTCAGGTAGACAGCAGATGTTGGAGGTGTGATGGGGAAGAAAGAGGTAATTGGGCACATATTTTCTGGCAGTGTAATGAGTTGACAGATTTTAAAGATTCACTGAAGACTACTCTGCCAGAGATACTGGGTGAGCAAACTGTTGTATCTAGGGAAATGATTTTCTGAGCTGCAATACAGAATCAGAATTCCCTAGACATAGTAAGGCCTTGCTGAGTCTAATTATGGTGACTGCCAAAAAAGCAGTTAGTAGAAAATGGAAATCAAAGTCTAAACCATCCGTATTAGAAGTAGGGAATATAGTAACAGAGATAAAACAACTGAAATTGGGATCTTTAGAAAAGGGCTGGAGCAAATTACATAGAAAAGCGGGAACTGTTGGAAAAATACATATGGAGAGGAAAAGAAGGCAGGATTTAAATGAACTATGTAATGTTTGATGATGATTGGGTAGATTACAAGTGATGTATAATGTTTGCAACTAAGATTATGTCAATATGGTTTGTGATGCATAAAGCTTGCAACTAAGATTACGTGAATATGGTTTGTTTACATTTAGATAAATGCATGATTGCCTATGTCATAAGTGATAATTTAATAAAGATGATTCTTGTTTAAAAAAAAAAAAAAGATCCCAGGTCAGAAGTGGCTCAGATAGAGGCAACTGCAGCAAAATAGTCATCAGTCTGTAAGAAATCTAAATGATCAAGACAATTTCTAAAGGCTCATGCACCAGGAATATTGGGTCTTTGACTGCAACAGAGTGACCTTGCTCCATCTACAGGACAGCAATATCAGCAGCTTTGAGATCTTGCTTGATTGTACTGCTCTATGGGCAGATACTGGGCATAAGCCCCTCCACCTTGTTTTCTGGCACGCTGTCACCAAGGGAGCTGTATTTTGAAGGTATAAAGCTAGCTCCATTCTACACTTGGCCTCCTTCCAGTCTTTACCTTTGCCCGATATTCCACCTCATCAGAAACATAAAGAAGAGAGGTCCTCAAACTACTACAAAAAAAAAAAAAAAAAAGAGTCATCCAGACAGTCCCCAGAAGGGACCAGGATATTACTTCCAGTTCTTTCCAGTGCCAAGATGACCAAAGAATTCTAGGCCTAGTATAGATTTAAACAACCTAAACATCTCTTTCGCAAACAAATCTGTAGTTCACCCTTCCATATTTGTGTAAGGACAGTGGATGCGCTTTTTGGAACTCCAGAATACTTATCTCCTTGTCTGAGTTGCCAAAGAGTCCAGTAGGCTTCTGCCGGTATTAGTCAACCGCTATCAGTTCTGTGCATGTTTGAAGATGGTAAGATTTTTGACTGTGGATGAAATCCAGTCATTTTTTTTTTTCACATTTATTTTTCATTTAGACTCTGCATACTTCAGTTCTACAGTTCTGTATTGACTTCACTTTTTGCCTGTCAAATTTAAGAGCTTGGCCTGCTGAATTTTTCCCAGGGCTATTTACTGTCCCTTAGTTAACTAGACTGATATAGCTTGCTGTGTTGAATTGCTTAATGCTGCTGAGATGTCTATTATTGTGTATGGCTAAGCAATTTCTGCTGTGGAAAAGTCAAACTATTATTTGGTGGTGTTTGGTGTCAAACCATTACAAGCCTAACCAAAAAAAAAAAATATTCAAAAGTTCCCTCCAGCCCTAAGAAGGGCAATATAGGATAGACTGGGGCAGAATTTGAGGCTTCCCATCCAATTATCTAGGTTTACCTTGGAGGTGGCAAAGGTGCTACTCTGCTTGACAGTTGGTACCACAGATGAGGAGTGTGTTGGGATATGAATTTATCACAGTTTCTTATTTATCTTCTGACTGCTGATGAAGGTTTAGTTCCTTTAACCAGGTATTTGAAGTACCATTTGTTCTGCAAAGGAAAAGGAAGTCAAAGATGGTTTGATCTTAGGTGGTTTGAAAGGCTAGTCACAGGTTTCCACACAGGAGTCTATGAGACTGACGTTTAGTTCTGTTAACCAGGTATTTCAGGTACCATTTGTCCTTCTTTATTGCAGTTTTGCACTGTTGTGCTGAGATGTTCTGGCATCATGGGTAGTTTTGTGTTTTATGGTTCTTGAGTTGGCTGAGTTTGACTGTTAACAGCTTGATTTTTGGGATATCTTTCGTATAGTATTAATTTCAATCTGTGAATTTCAAAACTCCGGAGTAACTCTAAGATTTTAATTTTGTATATGTATGTGTGTGTGCTTGTGTTTTCATGGAATGTCTTCTAAGGCATTCTTACCTTTCTTATTTTCTTTTCATTTTAATTTATTTAAAGCATTCTTATATTTTGCTACAGACAGTAGGGCATGCAGTGATCCTTTTTTCTTTCTTTCTTTTTTTTTTGCTAGTTGATTCAGTGCTAAGAAGGAATGCTGGTTGGCTAACAAAGAGGCTAACAGAGGAGTTGCAGTTGTAAAGAGCAAGGCATCAGAGGCACTCTCACAGTTTCTGGAAAGTGACTCAGTGGATGACACAAAGAAACAATATCAGGTTGCTAGACAAAGACAGAAAGATAAAGAATATTGTCAGACACCCTTCATAAGAGATGCCAGGCAGCAACAACCTGCTCATTAGTCCACAGGACTTCAAAGGCAGATGGAAGGAGTACTCCAGCAGGTTCTGAATGAAGAAAACCCCACAGAAGCTGTACTGCCTCAGAAACAGCCTACAATGAAAGAACAGGAGCCCACCACTGAAGAAGTAAGAATAGCACTAAGGAAATGTAGAAAATGAAGTCAGGGAAAGCACTAGGCTGAGAAGAAGTCAAATTAGATATGTGAGGTGGGAGAGAAATGTCTCCTGAGGGTACTCATAGTAGTGTGGAGAGAGAATAAGCATACTACTGACAGTGTTCAAGAACAAAGGGGGCATCCATGACAGTGGGCATATAGAGGTATCAAAGTCCTATCACACTGCGTGAAAGTCCTGGAGAGGGTGATTGATAAATGAATACAGAGAGTAGTAAAAAGCAAGATGAGAGATGAGCAATTCAGATCAGGAAGCAGCATAACCAAATCAATATTTGCAGTGAGACAGCTAGTTGAGAGGAAGCTAGAAATGAGGAAAAAATACAAATGGACTTTTCTAGACACGGAGAAGGCATGTGACAAGTTCCAGAGAAAGCTGATTTGGGCAGTCCTGAGGTGGTTCAAATTTTCAAAAACATTGATAGAATTTGTGCAGGCAGTGTACAAGGACCTAATGACTAAAATACAAGCAGTTTTCAGTCTCACAGTGGAGTCCCTGGTGGGAGTGGATGTACATCAGGGTCGATATTCGATAGGATGGGCTGTAGTACACCAGTTTCCACCATGAGAAGAAAAGGTACCTATAAATGTGGATTTTGCAAACAATGTGTCCACATTTTAGAAAGTAGTAGGGTTTCTATTAATGGCCATTATTTAACATCTAATGAACATTATAATTGTAATTCCATGGGGGTGATTTATGTTGCGCTCTGCCAACAGTGTAAAGCTTTTTATGTTGGAAAGACTATTAGGCACCTGAGGGAACAAATCTACTAACATTTTTTTATATAAAAAACAGGAATGACAAAATGCTTTGTATAAACACATTTTAAGTAATGAAGGACATGTTTTCAAGTTCTTTGGTTTGGAAATGGTTCATAAGGATTTGAGGGGGGACCTTGGGAAGAGATAGTTCAATTTCTGGAATTGTGGTGGCAGATCAAGCTAAATTCTAGCCTATTCCTGGGGATTAATGAGAATATTTCCATAAGCAGTGTATTAAAACTTAAGTCAATGTTTGTTTAGGGGGGGTTAATGGTTTTATATGTTTTTAAATATGTGTTTTTAGTAACATGTATACATATATACTGTATAATATATAAAAAAATATTTTCTAGTTTAACAAAATTTTTTTAGATAAGATATTGAAGGGTAATAATTATGTCAGTAAATGTTTTTGGTGCTGCATTGGTTGATTTATGACATGTGACTTTGGTTTGTTGCTACTTAAAAGTTTGTTTTAATTGAATGAGGTAAACTCTGCAAAAGTCTTTGGTTATAAGCAGGCAAAAGTGCTCAGTTTATATTTAATAAATCAGTTTATTTGACTGGCTCAGATCGTTATTCAGTCATATTCATGTTTTTTTAATTTGGTTCTTGGCTTTTTTTCCTCACTAACCAACTTCAGAGCAAGTCCAAAATTCTCTTTCCATGTCCAAAACCCCTATATCAATGGGCCCTGGCAATGTGCCAGGCTGCCTTCTTGTCAGCACCAAACTCTGTCTCATAGACTCCATACTATGCCTATTAAGTCTCAGCATGTCCAGTGGATTCATAACCACATGTGTGGAGAACTGCTGTACTCCTCTACTCTAGAAAAGGGGCCCACTAATGACTTTGGAAACTGCAGCCCTTTAAGCCTCACCAGCCTTATCTGTAAAACAATGGACTGCATTATTATCAAACTTATTAACAAGGACAAATAGAGTCTAAAAGCCCTGGACCCAAGCCAGTTTGGATTTGTTAAACACAAATCCTGCCTCATGAACCTGGTAGACTTTTTGACCAAATCACTGATGCATTAGACATAGGCAGATTGGTTCACATTGCCTACCTAGACCTTGCCAAGGGCTTTGATACCATCCTGCATTCTGGCATTATCGATAATCTAATCAGACTAAGTACAAACTCCTATGTTACCCGATAGATGGCAAACTAGCTTACTGACAAAACCCAGCATATTCATGTTGGAGGTGTGCTACTATCAAAAAGTATTTGCTAGTGGTGTCTTCCCAGGGATCAGTGCTATGACCACTTCTCTTTAGAATATTTGGTGATTATTCTGTTGCTTTATCTGCTTTAGGTCTTATAGTATTTTGTGATTATATTGAGATGAATATTGCTTGCATATGCAGTTTCAGGTGTACTCTTTCTCGTGACTCTAGTTTTGTGAATATTTAAAGTCTATTTTCCCTGTCGCAAGGAGCTCCAGCACCTTATGATCACGGGTAGCTTAGCGTTTGAATTGTACTCATATTATTTCTTGTTTTTTAATGAAAGAAAACTGTAAATGTGAATATTTACCAACTAAGTTTCTTGTTGCAAGGAGCAACAGGCACCTTAACTTCACATTTGGATGCATCTGTAGTATTTTCACTGTAATTTCTTGGTGTAGCACTAAAGTAAAAGGAAGAACTATTGCCTGAAAGTGTACCAATTGTTGTTGTCCTCAGTATCCTGGATTTCTGTTTTCCTGCTTTGTGAATTATTGCCTTGTGTATGTCTACACTGTGCTGTTGTTAACTACTGTTGTTCTGCATTACTTTATGCATAGGTGTACACACTGCTGTGTTCTTAGCTAGTTATGTGTGTAAGACACTCATACAATGGAAATTAATGCTAGGTATACTGTCTCTGCCTACCTGTATTAATTTTTTTCTCTCTACCCATGGTATTTTTATCTCTCGCTCTTTTCCTGAATTACTTGCTCATAACTAATCTCCCTCCTCTCTGTTTTTATAGCCCTAGTGGATTTTTCCCTGCAGTTTTCTCCTGGCCACAGTACAGGCAACACAGGTTTGAGGACCTTAACAGATACCCTGCAACTCTAACTATCTGTCTGGAAGCCACCATTTTAAGCTTAAAATAATACCACTGAAGTATGTGTCCCAGTAAATAACTACTACATAAGCTAATCTTTTAATTAATGCTAGACTTTATAAGCACAACAAGAATTTACAGTGTTTTTTTGCTAGTCACCACGAAAAGCAGACGCCAGCAGCTCCTATCCTTTCTCTTTGGTTACCCACTATCCTCATACTGTTTCTGTGTATATTGTCCTGTTCTGCACTTTACCCTTCCCTGAATTCATTTCTAGCCTCACTCATAATTGCCTTTCCTAGTGCACCTGCCCTATTTTACTGTCTTCAGACTCTTACATATTAATTTTTTTATGTTTTGCCCTGCTTTTAGCTGCTAGTAATACCTCTCTCTCCCCCCTGCAAATCCCCTCTCTATTGTAGCTTATTTTAACCATACAGCACTGGGTTTCCTTCAAGTAAATCTACTTGTGTAGCTTCAGGCCAGTGTCCTTTTGTAAGCTTACTTCTGCTCATATTTTATTTCTTTTTATTTTATTTCTGGTGACTATACCTTTAGAAACGTTATATCCTTGTCTCTCAAGCTAGTTTTTCACTATCTTTTCTGATTGTTTCTATAACTTCACCTTGACCAGGGTGCTAGCCCCGCTCTGTTCGCCCTCGCTACGCTTGGGCTCACTTTGCTCCCCTACCCTACCCCCATTACCACACACCCCATTACAATTACCTTTATACCTAACTATCCCTCCCCTTCCTGTCCCACTAGCCACTACAATTCCACTTCCTGCCTATTGCCACAACCACCTTACTAATCTGTCAATCTTGTCAACACCACTTCATCTACACCACTGTCTCTCTACCTACTCTATCTGACCATAACTAATTCCATGTATTATTTTCTAATATCTTCTACACTACTCCTTATTCTCTCTATCTCCACCTCTTACCACTCCAATCTCTCTGACCCACTCCTATGTTCACCAACTTCTCACTCATACAACATATATCCAACTGCTTCATCTTTTACTATCTCCCCTAATCTCTTTACTACCTCTATCTTAAGTCTATATAAACTATCCATAATACAGGTTTTTAAACCTTCCCACAAAGCTAAGTCAAAACTATACAAACGCCATCTAGCATCTAGTACACACTCCCTCCTCATTAAAAACCTACTTTGTTCTGGAGATATCCATCCCAACCCTGGCCCATCTTCTCTCCCCAAAACAACCTCTACACTGCCCCCATCTTACTCCTCTAACAGTCACCAACCTCAGTCACAACAATCATCTCCATCCAAATACTTAACTATTTACTCATTGAATATTCAGAGTCTAGCAAATAAAGTCACTGAGCTGCACTCATGGATAGCTCTCAATACCCCTCACATCCTCTCCCTATCTGAAACCTGGCTCAAGCCACAAATCTCAAATAGTGAAATACTCCCACCAGGTTATAATATCTTCCGATCTGATAGACCTGTAAAAAAGGTGGTGGTGTGGTCATCCTCTACTTAAACATTCTTAACCTCTCACCATACCCTTCCCCAATTCCTGACTTCCTCCCAGCTGAAATCATCATCCTTAACTGCCATCTAAATCCCCACAAAAAACTTGCAATTGCCTCTATCTACCTTCCTCCTGGTAACAATCTGCCCATTCTTGAAAACACCCTATCCTGGTTCTCCTACAACATACCATATGAGACACTTATCCTTGGTGATGTTAACATTGATTGGTCCAAACTCACAACTGACTCCCCCCATCTCAGTATCCACCTACACGGCTTCCACCAACTTATAACATCTCCCACTCGCTTCCATAAAAATTCTACTTCCCGCTCCATCATAGACTGGATCCTTACCAATTCCCCCCACCAATTACCACAATCCCACCACCTTACCTGACTCCCTCAGTGATCATCTCCCTACCACCATCTTAAGACACTACTCCCATATTCCTAAACCCCACCTTATCAAAGACTGTTGAAAACTATCGACTTTCAATTCATCCCAATTTAACTCCATTCTCCACAGCATAGATTGGTCCATTCTAAAACACCTCCCCCTAAACGATGCTGTAAGCACTTTCAATAACATCTTCATGAATACTCTAAACTCCTTAGCTCCCTCTAGGAAGATCAGAGTAAAATCAAACCATGCTCCCTGGCTCTCCAAAGAGACTAGGTCCCTTATGAAACAAAGAGATCATGCTTGGAAAACCTGGACTACAACTAAACAGCCACCTTTTCTTCAAAAATACAGGCAACTGAGGAACATTGCAAAAAAACATACAACTAATGACAAAAAGTTATACTATAGCTCTGCTCAGCTTAACAACAAATCCAATCCTCGAAAATTTTGGTCAACTCTCAACAACATCCACTATCCTGGAAAGCCCTCTAATCCCTCCCCATACCCTAACTCTTCCTCTCAGGAAACAGCTACCCTCCTGAATAAACACTTTATCTCTTCCATCCAAAATCTGGTAACCTCTAAGCCAAACTCTACTTCGACACCCACCTCTCCAAGTCCCACTAACACAACTTTGTTTTCTTTTGAGCCAGTTCCCATTACTTACATCAAATCTCTACTACTCAAGCTAAAACCTTGCTCTCCTTCCACTGACAATCTATCTCCTACATTCCTCAAACGTGCTGCTGACTCAATTGCCTATCCTGTATCTATACTAATTAATCAATCTATTCTGGAATCAACTGTCCCTGCCCTTTGGAAATCTTTCTTCACTATCCCTCTTCATAAAGGTGGAAACTCCACTGACCCCTCAAACTACCGACCCATTGCCATTCTGTCCCCCTCTCCAAGATATTAGAAAAATGTATTCACTCACAGCTTCTCAATCACCTCCTCACATACCACTTACTTACCCCTACCTAACATGGATTTCGTCCTCACCACAGCACCACCACTGCCCTCCTCTCCTTCATTCATATCATTGCAGAGGCCCTATATAACAATAAACTAATTTCCTGTCTCTTCCTAGATCTCTCCAAAGCCTTCGATACTGTCTCTCATCCTCTACTACTATCCAAACTCGCAAATCTCCACCTATCCCCCTCCGCACTTACCTGGTTGAATAGTTACCTATCTGGCAGGGAATAATCTGTCAAATGGCTCTCATCCTCCTCACCTTTCCTTCCCATCTCCACTGGTGTTCCCCAAGGCTCCATCTTGGGACCCCTTTTGTTTAACATCTTCACCAATGATCTTTACACCTCATGCAAAGAATCCTCCCTTATTCAGTATGCCGATGACTCCACACTTATATCCATCTCAAATAACATTCCTGAACTACACTCCCTGACCCAACAGGCTCTACTATCCACTGAACAATGGCTCTCTCACAACCTATTGATCCTAAATCCCAAAAAGACCAAACTACTACTTTTCCTTCCCCGTTCTCTTTCTCATCACAAAACCTCCTTTTTTATTACATCTTCTAACAATACAAATATCCAACCTGACACCCACACAAAACTCCTAGGGGTCATTATCGATGACGAACTCAAATTCAACCTACACATACTCCAATGTATATAAAAAAAAAAAAAAAGAGAAACTAGGTCTGCTATATCAGAACAAAAAATTCCTAACCCCTGAATCTAGACTTGCCCTGGGCCAGGCACTCCTCCTCCCGTCCCTCTTATATGCCGCCCCAGTTCTTACCAATATCCAGGCCTCCACTCTAAACAAACTGCAACAGACTTACCATAAAATAGCCAGATTCATTACTAACTCCCCATACAACTCACACCACTGCATTTCTTTAAAGTCTCTTCAAAGGCTTGAACTTCCCCAGTTTCTGCTATCTTATCAATTTCATATGCTACACTCTATTCTTTATAAACCCTCCTTCTGTCCATCTCTATCTTCCTTAGTCTCCATTTACATCACATCCCAGACCCTCCGTACTTCTAACCAACAATTACTTGATATCTACCACCCAAAAAGGTCAGTAGGCAAACTACTCTACAAACACTCCCTTGCCCATGCTTGGAACAAACTTCCCATTGACTTACGTTCAATCTCCCACACCTCACACTTTAAAAATGAACTAAAAGCTTATTTTCTCAATTCAAGAACCTGCCCTTGCCATGACCCTACCTAGTCTTCCTTCCCTTTATGTACCCTAAAAAGGACCATACTTAGTACCTCATTACACCTCTCTCTCCAATGTGTCTACTATACATTTGCACAATTTTATACAAACAAAAAATGTTCATTGTTGACCTATTGAACTATATCGATGTAAATTTGTTACTTAGCTTCTTTTTAATGCAACTTTAAATTTATGCATGTATCCCAACATATGTGAATTGTTTTGCTATAACTGCTATTATATCAATATTGTTTAAAATTGTACTTGTTTTAAAATGTATTACTGGAGCTTTTATCCTCGGGTCTCCACTGAAAATGGGCCACAAGCCCAGTTGGACAAACCCGGTTAACAAATGTCAATAAATAAATAAAATAAATAAAATATTTACTTTTCTGATGTCAAGGCTGACATTAGGGTATATGGCTGATCAAGTTTGCAGACAACTGTAAACCTGGGGCTGTCATAAACCCCTCATCCAAATTCTAGATTCCCCAGGAGGGCAAAACTTGCATAAACAAGTGATGTCTGGACCATGTCCTTAAACTAAATAACAAACAATGCATCATTGTGCCATTTGGCAAACCTGGGCATCCATGCATCTGCCACATAGGTGACACCCCTTTGAAAACTGTCTCAGTCATTAGATACCTGGATACTTTCATTGATAACAAGCTATCCTTTGATCACCATCTGTCTGTTGTCATTAGAAAATTCTTTTATGTAGTCATAATCACTGTATATTTTCTGGGTCTAAGAAAGTTATCATCCCTCTGTACTCTTCCCTCATCAAACCCATAAAATAATATAATGCCCCATTTAGAATGTACTTGACTAACCATACAACTCTGCTTGAGAGACGACAGTGTTTCCTCAATAAGACAATCAAACGCATGTCTTTTTTTTCCTGTTACAAAGACCTCGTTAAATCTCTCTTTGTCTCTGTCATTCTCTCCTTTCCATTTCCCAGAGACTCTTGAGAGGAGGTCTCTGTCTAGCTTAGACAGCCTGAAAGGATCCAATCCAATGTGACATTCTGCACATCTGCAAAAGAATAACACCCTAAACACTTGCTCAACAGGCCTAAACTTCCACCAAAACATAGACAAGACTGATATATTTTCAAGAGAATCCCTTTTTTATGAAATAGCCTTCCTCTGGATGCAAAGTCACATAGCTCGCTAACCCTTTTTAAGCATAAACTGGATGAATGGATGTGGGTCTGGCCTTCAAGTCCTCATTGGAAGAAGTCGAAATGAGGTATTAACTATTCGTGTTGCGGGATACTTATGAACTGGGATCTTGTGACTAGGCTACAAATAACCCATTGTATCAATGGCCTAGTATTAGCCTATGAACCTATGAATTTATATGTGTTTAAGTACTTAGGACCCAAGTAATGTAATAAATTGAAACTGAAGTTCAGGACTCTATCATTTGGTCTCAACTCAGCTCCCAAAGGTATTCAACGAATGCATGCCTGTTGCGGCAGCAGTCAAGTCTGCAAAGTGCCAACATTTTCCCTTATCTGGACAAGCTCTTAGCTCTTCCATCTCTTCTCGACCTGGTTTTGACTTAGAATCTCTGCTAAACTGTATACCTCACCAAGTTCCAGTTGATGCCATCCCTCTAGCTCCTCCATCTCTTCTCAACCTGGCTTTGACTTAGAATCTCTGCTAAGCTGTATACCTCACCAAGTTCCAGCTGATGCCATCCATCCCTCTAGCTCCTCCATCTCTTCTCGACCTGGTTTTGACTTAGAATCTCTGCTAAGCTGTATACCTCACCAAGTTCCAACTGATGCCATCCCTCTAGCTCCTCCATCTCTTCTCGACCTGGTTTTGACTTAGAAACTCTGCTAAGCTGTATAGCTCACCAAGTTCCAGCTGATGCCATCCCTCTAGCTCCTCCATCTCTTCTCAACCTGGTTTTGACTTAGAATCTCTGCTAAGCTGTATACCTCACCAAGTTCCAGCTGATGCCATCCCTCTAGCTCCTCCATATCTTCTCGACCTGGTTTTGACTTAGCTGTATACCTCACCAAGTTCCAGCTGATGCCATCCCTCTAGCTCCTCCATCTCTTCTCAACCTGGTTTTGACTTGGAATCTCTGCTAAGCTGTATACCTCAGCAAGTTCCAGCTGATGCAATCCCTCTTGATCACCTGCATCAAATGCAATGTTGATACATTAACTTGCAAAGTGTATCTTTTGCAAACAGTATCCTGTCTGTGCAGAACTAGGTGTTTCTGATCTTGGAATCCCAGCTAATTTTGTCCCATGTCTGTTTCAAGACACTGAGTCTAATGGCAACTGCAACTCCAGTGGTACCTTATGCCAGATATAGGTGTGAACTACAGTGAATGCATTTATTACTGCTTGTTTATAGCCTGTCTAAATTGTTAGGTGTTATTCTTAAGTGTTATTCTAAGCTCTTAAGTTTATGGTTTAAGCACTTGGGCTTCAGGCCCAAGCCTTAGCTCTCCCTGGCCTTTCTACCTTAGATTCTGACAAAAATAGATGGACAATTTCCTACAGTTTCTCCTGCCAGTCTGGTTGATATGGGCATCCTGAGACAGTGTAGCAACTTCCTCATTTACACAACCATCTACTACTACCACCTAGGAACACAATTTGTGAGAGATGCAATTACATTAGGAATCTACAGTCCAAGCTATCTCCCCATCAAGCCAATATATCTGGCACCAAAACGGTTGTCAACACAATCACTACACCTCAAACACCACCCACACCTACACAACACACACCTCTACATATGCAGAGGTCCTCTACAAAGGACCTAAAATACCCAGACAAAGGAGACCTCCGAGGCAAAAACACACGTGATCTCTACAGCCCTCCACACAACATACCATGCATAGTCCACCCAACTGTGCCTCACAGCCACTAAGACTTCACCATAAACCCAAAATATTAGTCATAGGAGACTCCAGTCTGAGACATACAGATGTGCCTCTCAGCAACCTGGATAAGGAGAAAGTCATGCTTAGTTGTCTCTCAGGTGCCAGAAACCACCACATCACATACACACTCAAGTCTCTCATCAACAGGTACTGTTATAATTCTGTCAGAGTCCATGTTGGTGTGAATGACTTGAGACATACCTCTCTAGACTACATGAACAGAGACATGACTGAGCTCACTGATTATGTGTCCCAGGCAGGTATGTCCCTCAGTTGCTTACCGCCTACTCAGAGGCGATCTATGCCTGACGTACAAAGCCATGTCAAACCCAGAATTAATGGACATGCTCCACCCCAAAAAATCCAAGTCCCTTAGAGCTACACGCTCCAGGGACCTAAACCTCAGCACAAAAACAAAATAGGACATGCTGGAGGGACAGATTCATTTCCCAGAGGCTCCCCTCACACTGGAATAGAATCCCAATTCATGTTAGACATAGCCCCTCACTGACCCTCTTCAAGCGAAATCTGGACGCGTGGCTGGGAAATCGCAAATTCACCCCTGGGATCTCTTCTGTGTCCCTGCTAGACAGAGGCACAGTAAACTAATCTTAAAAGGGTACCTTCTGTGACCTACTTTACAGATGCACAGTAGGCTAATCTAATAGGGAGGCGGAAGCCAAATACACTCTGGCTAGGCTTATAAATGCCCTAGGGCAGATAGCCTAGTATCTACCTATGAACCTAGCCTTAAGCAGCATTCTGCCATCACCCAGAATGATGCCTCAATACAAACAGAAAATGTTTGACTTTAACAATTGGTTTAGTTTCTGGTGTTATTCCAAAGGGATCCAGTACATGACAGGCTCGGAAGATATGATTGACAAACCATGATGCTTTTCCAGAGATGGCTGCATCTGTCTCACTTGGGCTTCAGTCTTCTGGCAAAGGCTCTTGCCTCCCCTATAGTGCCATTTTTTAGGAAAAGTGATGAGGTTAAAATTACCAACATAAAAATTTCAACAAAACACAAAATTAAAGGTCATGCTGCTAAACACCAGGAATCTAAACATGAAAATGCACTCATTACAAGCATTCCTAACCCTGGAAAATGCTGACATCTGTGCCTTCACAGAAACCTGGTTCAAAGCTGTGGAGAGCACCCCAGCCTTACCTGGTTATGAATCCTATCATACATTCAGACCCCAAACTGTGGTGAGTAAAGCCAAAGGAGGTAGAGTTTCAATATACATTAAAGACATACACACCACCACCAGGCTGGTCAAACAGTATGATGCACAGAAGACACTCCAGGTGCAGTTAACCATTGACAAGACCCCTATTCAAATCATAACTAGCTAGCGGCCCCAAATCTGAATGCCCAATCTGCCTATTTGGACCTGTTTGAATCTATCAAGATTCAACCCTTTACCCTGATCCTGGGTGAGTTTAACTTCCCAAACATAGATTGAAAGAACTACTCATGCCAGAACACAAATGCCCAGAGATTCCTTGATTTTTGTCAATGCAAATGCCTTGGAACAGCTAGTTGATACCCCCACAAGAAGTGATAATATCTTGGACTTGGTATCAACCAACATGAGAAACCACTGCAGCATCCCTATAGTATCATTCTCCCTGACCACAAAGCAGTCACTTTCAAAGTCACTATCTCACCAATCCCCCTCTAGCTAGGATAAGACAAAAACTTCTTCAAAGCTGATTACAGCTTCCTGAGGGATGGTATAAACAGCTTCACAACCCCCTTGCCCTGTGTAGGAATTGGCACTAATATCCAAAACTACACCAAAGCACTATACTTGCATTTATATAGATGCATGGAATCAGGAATACCCGACAGGACTAAATCATCCTCTGCAAGGAAGAGTAAACCTGTCTGGTGGACATCTGCAATAAATAAACCCTATAACAAAAGGAAAAAATTGCTGTCCAAGACCAAGAAGGAACAGGTACCCAATTGGAAGCAATGTCTCCTTAGCCTGAACAAGTAAATAAGAGCACCAGTGAAATCCTCCAAAGCAAAGTTCGAGTCCAAATTGGCCACATCTGCAAGAGACAATCATAAGGCTTTCTTCACATATGTCTGCAACCTCAAAGAAAGCACCCAGATCTGTTCAGAACTGGTGGTCAAGGACACTACATATACAAATGTCGTAGATATAGCAAACTTGCTGGCTGACAGATTCAGCAAAAACTTCACCCCTCTGTCCCTCCCATCAGTGAATCAGGACATCCCCAGTACCTGCCCCCCTTCCTCTTATAGGTTCATAGGTTGGTACTAGGCTATCAGCCCTAGGGCCTATACAAGCCTAACCATAACAATTCCCTGGCTATTTCTTCCCACACAATTTACTTCCCTGGACCCCTGTCTAGCAGGGCGACTGACGTGATCCCTGGGGTGAATTTCCTTTCTCCCATCCAATCGTCAAGGTTCCTTTTGAAGAGGACCAAAGAGGCACTCTGCTTGACATGTATGAGCAATCTATTCCAGAGTCTGGGGAGTCTCTGGGTCAGGAACCTATCCCTCCAGCATGTTTTGTTTATTGTGATAACAAGGTTTAGATCCCTGGAGCGTGTGGCTCTGAGGGATTGGGATTTCTTTAAGTGTAGCATGTTCAACAGCTCTGGGTTTGACATGGCCTTGTATGTTAAGCAAAGATCGCCTCTGAGTAGACGATATGCAACAGAGTATAGCTGGAGTTTTTTAAGGCGGTCAGCGTAGGGCATCTGCTTTAGGCCTGTGATTCTTTTAGTGTGGTATTTCTGTGGCCTTTCCAGTTGTTGGAGATGTCTTGAGAGGTACATACCAAACGGGGCATTGCATTCTATAATGGGTCTAATGAGGGATGAGTACAGTGGGACAATGACCTCCTTTTTTCTGGATGAAAAGCCCTTAGTGATGAGGTGTGCCACATAGAAGGATTTCCTGACTGTTGTGGCGATGTGGTTATCGAAGGTGAGACCACTGTCCACCTGTGTCCCTAAGTCACTTATCAAACTTTCAGTGTTTAGTGTACTGCCACCTATATGGTAATTCACGGATACATGTTTTTTCCCAAAGGGGATAACTATACCTTTCTTGGCATTGAGCTTGAGCCCATGGCTCTGGCACCAAGCATCTGTTTCTGTAAGGCCCTTTTGTAGAGTATCCACATCATTTGGGGATTCAATAATGGCTCCCAGTTTGCAGTCATCTGCAAACTTTGTTATCCAGAGTCCCTTAGTGTTGGCCTGTACTTCAGAGAAGTAGATGCCAAACAAGAGCGGTCCCAGGACTGAACCCTGAGGTACTCCACTTGTCACTTGTCTGGAGCTGGATTTGGAGTCGGCTACTTTTACAGTGTGGGTTCTATCAGTAAGCCAGTTAGCAACCCATTGGATGACGTAGGGATTAATGCCCAGCTTAGTAAGTTTATCTATGATTCCAGAGTGGGGGATGGTGTCAAAGGCCTTGGCAAGGTCTAGATAGGCTGTGTGGATGACCTTACCCTTGTCCATGGCTCTGGAGACTGATTCGAAGAAGTCAATCAAGTTCAGGAGACAAGATCAGCCCTTCACGAACCCAAACTGGGTGGAGTCCAGTGTTTGAAGGTTGCAAATGTCTTTGTTTATAAGTTCCATGATAATACGCTCCATGGCCTTGCAGATAAGGCTTGTCAGACTGATGGGATGGTAGTTTCTGGGATCCAAGGTGGATCCCCCCTTGTGGAGTGGGATAACTGTAGCTGTGCGCCACTCAGTGGGCACAAAACCTGAGGTGAGGCTATGATTAAACATGACACTTAGGTGAGGTGCCAGTTCATATTGTAGTTCATGTAGTACACAGCCCGGGATGTCATCTGGTCCCATGGATGCTGTATTCTTAGCTTTGGAGAGTGCGTTTATTACCTGTGTGGCCGTTATTACAGGAATTTGGCAATCTTCCGGTATTGAGATGGGCCATTTAGGGGGTGAGAGGGGGGTGAAGTTGGCACTGAATCGATCTGCCAGGATATTGGCAATATCCTTGGGATCAGTATATTTAATGCCATTCTGTTTTAGCTCAGAGCAGATCTGAGCATTGCCATTTAGATTCTTGACATAGTTATAGAATGCCTTGTTGTTGTCTTTGGAATCTTTGGCAATTTTATTTTCGTAACTAGCTTTGGAGGATTTTATGAGGGATCTCAGTTTCTTATATCTAGGGAACAGGTCATCACTGCTCTCTCAAAAGCAAAAATTCAGCCTCCATGGGACCTGATAACATCCCAGGCTGCATCCTACATAAACTCAGGCAGGAGCTCGCAGCATTAGGCAACCTATTCAACCAAAGCCTGAGTACTGGCTTCGTCCCAGCTGAGTAGAAGATAGCCACTGTCAACCCTTTACACAAAGGTGGAGCATTCACCGATCGGGGCAATTACAGCCATAGCTCTCAACCTTCCATCTTCAAAATGAGGAACACTCTCCTACATAATGTGGAACAAATGGGCAAAATGTGGAACACATACTAATGGCTTACTAACAACTTCAACTAGGAAGGTCATAGGACGGTTAATATATGCTGGTTTTACTTATAAAGAAGATTCTTTAATGAATTAATATGATTAATTTCTATTTACCATGGATTTCACTTAAAAAACTCCTAACACTGAATGTGTGACAGACTCTTTCAATGTGGAACTTTGAAGAACTTTGAGGAACATGAACTTTTTAAGACCCCAAATGAGGTACGTTTCTCGTAATGAGGTACACTTGACAGATATGATTACAGCCCATCAGCCTAACTAGCCTAATCTGCAAAGTCATGGTACGGATTATTATGGACCTCATTAACAAGGACATTGGCAACCTCCAAACACTTGATCCCACACAGTTTGGCTTCATCAAGGGGAGGTCATGTCTGCTAAACTTGGTTGACTTCTTTGAGACAGTCTTCAAAACCATGGATGAGGGGAAGACGGTGCACACTGCCTACCTTGACCTGGCCAAATCTTTTGACACTGTTCCCCACTCGGGCATAATAGATAAACTCTCTCAAGTAGGCATCAACCCATATGTTACCAGATGGGTAGCAAACTGGCTCACTGAAATAACCCATGTAGTCAAAATAGGGGAAGCCACCTCAAGCGTCATACCCGAGGGTTCAGTTTTGGGGCCTCTTTTGTTTAGGATATACTTTTCTGAGGTGCAGGCCAAAACCAGTGGGCATTGGCTGACCAAGTTTGCAGATAACTGCAAGCTGGGTGCTGTCATCAATTCCCCTAGTGATGTGGACATCCTCCAAGAGGGTCTCACCCAGACAAATGACTAGTGCCAGAAACATGGCCTCAAGCTGAATACTAAAAAATGTATCATCATCCCCTTTGGGGAGAGTGATGTCCCACAAATTATCACATTAATAACAATGTCCTAAGCACACAATCTGCTGCTTCTGTTGTATGGAAAGCCTTTTACATGGCCCACCTCATAACTGAGGGTATCTCATCCAGGGACAAGGAAGTCATAACATCCCTATATTCTTCCCTTATATGGCTCATTATTGAGTACAATGCCCCTTTCAGCATGTATCTTATAAAGCACATGTAACAGCTGGACAGACCACAGAGGTTCCTCACCAGGAGAATCCAGGGTCTCAAACATCTACCATACACAGATAGGTTAAAAGCCCTATCCCTCTACTCAGTTTCATACAGACTCCTCAGAGGTGACCTCTGTGTGGCATGCAAGGTGATCACGGACCCCACCTTGATGGGACTGCTGCATATCCGCAAGTGAAGCTCCACTCGAGTAACCCGCACGCGTGACCTCAACCTGGTCTGTGACATCAATAAGACTTGTTGGCAGGACAGATTTGTGTCCCAGAGACTCCCCCATCGACAGAATAGACTCCCTCTCTACATCAAGCAGAGTACCTCTTTACCCCTTTTTAAGTGCAACCTGGATAACTGGATGGGAAACAGAAAATATACCCCTGGGATTCCACCCATGTTCCTGCTGGACAGGGGCATCAAGTGCTGATTTATCTAAACATGGGCTAAACTCTTGGTTAGGCTTATAAGGTCCTCAGGGCCAATAGTCTAGTAACCTCCTATGATCCTATATGATCCTATGAATCCTAAAAGTGTCTCAACTACCACAACTCATGTCTCATTCTGGCGCTTATGTTCTGAACCCTGGTTAGATCTGACCACAAACTAATCACCATGGAAATCCACATCTCACCCACACACCCCATAAACGTAACCACCATGAAAAACTTCTCCAAAGCTGACTTTGAGCTCCTAAAAACAGAGGTTGCTAACTTCACGGCATCTGCATCAATGGAAAATAGATGCATGACTGCCAAATCATACACCAATGCACTGTACGAACACGTATATAAATGCATGAAACTAGTCATACCCAACAGAACCAAGATGCTCTCCTGCAAAAAAAGGAAGAAAATCTGGTGGTCCCCTGCCTTTAATAAACTCTACAATACAAGGAAGAAACTGTTGCAGAAAAAGGTGAAGTCCCAAGACTGGAAAAACTCCCTTATTAGCCTCAACAAAAACTTGAGATCCCTCAACAAAACCTCTAAAGCCAGCTATGAAGGTAGAATTGTGGCAGACACTAAAAACAACCACAAAGCCTTCTATAGTTATATCAAGAATCTCCACTGCAATATCCAGGTTTGCTCTAAGTTACTGCACAATGGTACCTCCTATACTGAGCCAACAGATACTGCCAACATACTGGCCAACAGATTCAGTGCCAACTTTACCCCCTCTCCCTCCCTAAAGGACCAATCACAACACCAGAGGAATTCCAGGCACCCAGCATTACTGCAGCACAGGCTAGAGGTGCATTGTCCAAGGCCAAGAATACAGCTTCCATGGGACCCGCCAAAATCCCTGGATGTGTTTTACATGAACTACAAAGTTATCTGGCACCACATCAGTGTGCCCTGTTCAGTCACAGCCTCACCTCAGGCTTTGTCCCTACCGAATGGCGCATTGCTACAGTCATCCCTCTCCATAAAGGAGGAGTGACTACAGACCCTGGGAATTATCACCCCATTAGCCTGATGAGTCTGATATGTAGGGCTATGGAGCGCATCATCATGGACCTAATTAACAAGGATATTGGGAATCTCCAAACTCTAGATTCCACTCAGTTTGGTTTTGTGAAAGGCAGATCATGCCTGCTCAACCTGGTTGACTTCTTTGAGTCAGTCACCGAGCTGTGGATGAGGGCAAGGCAGTTCATACAGCCTACCTCGATCTGGCCAAGGCCTTTGATACCACTCCCCACTCAGGAATTATTGATAAATTCACCAAACTAGGCATCAACCCCTATATCACTAGGTGGGTTGCAAATTGGCTCACAGATAGAACCCACAGTGTGAAAGTAGTGGACTTCAAGTCAGACTGACAACCAGTCATGAATGGAGTCACAAAGAGATCGGTCCTGTGTTCTCTTCTGTTTGGCATTTACTTCTCAGAAGTCCAGGCCAGCACGGAGGGACTCTGGCTGACCAAGTTCACAGAGGACTGCAAGTTGGGAGCCATTATTAACCCCCCCAAGTGATGTAGACATCCTACAGAAAGGCCTCACTGAGACCAATGACTGGTGTCTAAACCATGGCCTTAAACTTAATGCCAAAAATGTATTGTCATCCCCTTTGGGAAAACCTCAGTTCCCACTAATTACCACATCAATAGGAGCCCACTGAACACTGAAGGCGTTATAAGAGATCTGGGGACACAGGTTGACAGCAACCTCTCCTTCAACCACCACATTGCCACTGTGGTCAGAAAGTCCTTCTATGTGGCACATCTCATTTCCATCCTGGAAGAAAGAGGTCATTATCTCTCTCTACTCTTTCCTCACTAGGCCATTCATCAAGTATAATGCCCTATTTGGCATGTACCTCACTAGACACATGCAACAGCTGGAAAGGCCACAAAAATACCTCACGAAGAGGATCCTAGGCCTTAAACACATGTCCTACATGAACAGACTCAAAAAACTCCAGCTATTCTCTGTCTCATATCGTCTACTAAGAGGCGATCTCTGCTTGACTTACATAGCCAAGTCTGACCCAGCTCTTAGAAATCATACATCTAAAGAAATCACAATCCCTCCAGACCACATACTCCAGAGACCTCAACCTCATTGCCACAATCAACAGAACATACTGGAGGGCAGGTTCATAACCCAGAGACTGTCCATGCTCTGGAATAGACTTCCCATACATATCAAGCAGAGCACATCACTGGCCCTGTTCAACAGAAATCTTGATGAGTGGATGGGAAATAGAAAGTTCACCCCGGGATCACTCCAGTGGCTCTACTTGATAAAGGCACTGGGAACTAACATCGGGTGGCATGATGCCAGAGCACTTCTATGGGCTAGGCTTGTAAATGTTCCAGGGCCATTAGCCTAATACACACCTATGAATCTATGAACTTGCATAATCACCTACAGTGTTGGCTGCATATACCCAAGCTTATACAGAACAGCCCATTTAGATGCTAATACCCCTGATGGGAGTCCTATAAATCTTCTGCCCTATGGTGGGAGGCATTACAGAAGGCAAACTGTCCAAGGTGCCTGGACCACAACAAAGACAAATCTGCACAACAAAGTTTTGGAGATAAAGGTATTCTTTAAACTTCAAGGACTTCATCAATTCTTGCTCCAGAGTGTGATAGCTATGTGCTATAGTAACATGACAATGGTGAAGTATATTAGCAAGTAGGGAAATCTCCTACTACAGTCTTTCAAGAAGCCATGAGAGTTGGGAATGAGCTGCGTTGTCCAGCTGCTTTCTTATGATCAGTCATATATCAAGGGAAGCCAACTCACCTGCTTAGTGATTCAGCCTTTTTCTGAGAAGCTTCATGAATGGTCTCTCAATTGCTCTGTGGTTTGGAAGATGGTTAAGATATTTGCCTTACAGACACAAGATGCAGGGTTTGATTCTCACATGGGTTAACTGTCTAGGCTTAAATCTATGAACCTATTTATTACCACGCTGGAGAGACAGATTTGTCTCCCAGTGACTGCCGCATCTTTGAAATAGGCTGCCAATTCATGTGAAGCACAGCACTTCTATGACACTCCTGGACGAGTGGATGGGGCACCATAAATTCTTACAGGGCATAGCGCCCACAACTCTCCTGGACATGGGTCGTCATTAATAAATACAATTCTGGATACTGACTAGAGTATCTATAGTAGTACATTGGGATGAAACGGGTAGGCTTGAAATGACCTCCGGGTTGATAGCCTAGTAACTTCCTATGATCCCATGATCCTATGATACTATGGCCCTATTGCCTTTGCAGCCAGTGCAAATTACAACAGCTTCCTCAACATAATCCATCAATTGTGGGACACTCTATGGACATTGTCATTCAGTCTTCAGGACCCTTCTACACTTTTCACTATTTTCTCTCATGATAACATTTATTCAGAAACCCAAATGATACCAGTAACAGATCATCCTGGTAATGTCATACTGACCTTGACAAGTATGGTTTCCGCTGTTTCTGCCTCAGCTTTTGGGGCAGTGCTTCAGTTATGCCCTTGAATAAACCTTTTATTGCCCCTGTCAGACAGGTCTTACCCTAGTGTTCTTTGTCTTCACTATTCCAGTTTTTTTTTCACTTGAAGTGGTGCCCAAGAATCTATCATTTCACATCAGGATAGTGCAAATAATTATCAGGATAGTGCAAATAATTTCCTCTTCCCATAAACCAAACACACGCAAAACATACAAAAACAAGTGAATTCTGTTCACCAGTTGGGCTATCTCTTATGGTGTAGACCCTTTTATGCTCCATTTCAATCTGTATTGGAGTCTGTGGCCCAAATGTTTGATTCTGGACTCAGGTGTTCTATCATTTAACTCTGTGTAGCTATAGTGTCTTTTTTCAGGGGTTTGGTATCTCCTCTTTGACTTCCCTGAAAGCCTGTAAGGCCTTCCTCAAAGGTACCTTTATGCTGAGGCCACCATTAAGAGACCTGAAATATTTAGTTTGTACTGGAGAAAATGTCTTTCTTGTCACTTGGACCTGCCACCTCTGTAGGTTAAAATTCCTTTCTTAAGAGATGCTGTTTGTGGTTGCCATCACCTCAGCCAGAAGAATTTCTGAATTGCAGGCTTTATCAGTTTGGCCTCCTCCTTACTTAGCCTTCTGTAAAGAAGGAATTTCCTTCAAACTGATCCTCCCATTATGACTTAAGTTGTCACTGAATCTAAACTTAATAATTCACCTTGCGTTTGTCTCCCAATATTCTAGCAAGCGAAGCCTCCTCTATTGTATGGACATGCACCATCAGTTATGGTTCTGTGTTGTCAAGACCAAGTAATTGGAATTGATTCACACTTTCTCAAACAAAAACTAAGAGATAAAGTTTCCAAAGTTCTGTCAGCAACCAGGTTGACTGATTGTATTCAGTTTTGTGCTGCTAAGTAAATCAAGCTTTTACCTTTAAATCCAGAGGTTCATTCTTCTAGAACTGTTGCTGCATATATTTATTTAACATTTGTTGACCGGGAAAGTCTGACTAGGACAGAGCCTATTTTTGGGGGAGACCCATGTGGGAAGGGAGGATGTGCAGTCTCTGCACACAGGGCAGCCCCAGCCAAGAATCAAATAGGAGAACCTCTTACTGTGAGGCGATAATGTTAAGTGCTACACCACTGCACCACCCAAATCCATCCTTTACTTCATAATACATCACTAGCTTTTTTTTTTTTTTGGAATACAACCTTTCATTGTATGCAGCAGCCACCTGTTTTTCTCAACGCTTTAACAAGGCACTGCAAGCTGGCTGTGACATCCTAGTCTAGTTCTTTCTAGGACTTCCTTCTCACACACTTTCATAAGGAAGGGTCATGTTCCCATGAGAGAGACTGAAGAGAAGAATTAGCTTGGACTATGTTCTTCTGCTACTGAGGATGAATCATCCTCTTAACATATATAAAAGTTAAATATGTACCATAATGATAGTTTAAGAAGAGCAAATCCATCCTTGGCAGTATATGTTCTGTCTTTCCCCCTTCTCTGGTATAGTTTTTCTAGAGCCATGTTAGTGAGGAATTACCTGCTTGGAGTGGATTTCCAGAGATGTTCAGAGGAATGGCACCACAATGTATTATGGGGTAAACGATGGATTTTGGTGGCATGGTGAAAGTTTTATGGGCAGGGTTGGCATAACTGCTCAAGGCTATAGTCTTGCTGTTTTTAAATATGGGCCTGTTCTTCAAGACCTATCAGTAAATAGATAGCTTTTATTTCTCATTATTCGATAAGTGGTCTGCAGGACACAAGTCAGGAATTCAGAAGATTTGTGCATGAGTGGTTGATAATATACACCTAAGATGTGACCAAGTTGTTCGAGATTTGGGAACTTATATGGACAGTGATCTTTCTTTCAAACAATATGTGTCCAATGTCATAAGAAAGTCCTTCTATATTGCAGAACTTATAAACAATGGGATTGTGTCTAGATCTAGGGGTGTCATTTATTCAACCCTTATTAGGCCAATTACTGAGTATAATTCACCCTTTAGCATGTATTTTCCGATACACATTCAACAACTGGACTGCTTGTCATTAGGGGAAGTATTTAATTTTCCACCGTGGGATGGATAAGTCTAATCTCATATCACATGGGATAGGTTAATTTGTGCACCAATAGGAAAATTGGCTGGGCTTAAAAATGAAATAATAAAAAGCTCATACAGTGTGAACTCCATCAGCCTTCTTAGATGTTTACACCGTCCATGCTAAAAATTTAATAAGGTGCCTGGAGTTTACACTACATGAGCTTGTTTCTAAGTTGTTGGTCAGCTGCATGGACACACTATTAATTTTACTGGTTTAGGGGCTTACAAATGGCCCACAATGGCAGCTAGCATAGTACTTACTATGAACCTATGAACCTGTGAAAAGGGTGATAACTATAATAGCTGCAGAGATAGATTCCTGAATCCATATACGTGGGTAGAGGTATACTGCAACTGGACCTTTCCAAGTAGCAAGATCAGATGTCTAGTCTAAATCTTCTTCTTCTTCTTTCAGCTTTAGGGGTCGCCACAGAGGATCACCTGTCCACTCATGATTGGCAGTGGGCTTTTATGGTAATTCTGTTAAATTCTCCAGCTGTGGAAACTGTTAAAAAACACAGCTATATATAAAAACTCTTTCTACAGTTAAAAATGATAAGGACTAAAAATGTATGTTTTTAAAATATATTTTTTAAATGTGTACTAAAGTTTTGATTTTGACATAAACAGCCCAGTGCTTAGCATACTGTTAAGGCTAATTTACATAATCATTGCAATGTTATGCATGCTACCCCATAATTACATACATACATACATATAGATACATATGTAGCTACACATATTTAATACAGGATGTTATACATGGGGTGTATATATTTGAATATTAATAAGCTAGCTGCAGTGATTTGCATGTAGTGTAATACTGAGAAGTTCTCATTAATTTAGTTGGAATATAGACCTTTTGATACTAGACTACATATTCTGATAGTTTTAATAAAGTCTCCTAACATGACACCCATATCAAAGCTGAAATGGTCATGTACTAGTCCTCTTAACTGGTTAACAAATACGATTTAGCAAATCTCATATCAGACAAGGAGTTAGCTGATGAGTTTATTCATATTTTCAAGTATGAGTACCTCTGGACATCTCTATGAACTGCCCTCTGGACATCTCTATGAACTGCCCTCTGGACATCTCTATGAACTGCAACTTGCGAATACTTTATTTATAGACAATGTTCTTTTTCTACTTGTTATAACTGTCCAGATATTTGTACTGCGTGTGTACAGGTTAACACTTTATGAGCTGATTTTTTACTTAATAATATTTAATTCTTCTGTATAAGGCTTTGTAATAACTGTATTTAACTGTAACTATATTATGTCAATGGGGAGCTTTTCTCCCCAAGCCACCACTGAACATGGGATATAATCCCAGCTGGACTTTCCCAGTAAACAAATGTCAAATAAATAGATAAATAAATAAACGAACTATCACACATCTGCCATACTTCTAATAATGTTTTCCAGTACTGCTGAGGCTTGACCCTTTGTTTTGCATCTGCCTCTTTGTCATTTATGGGATAAAGTAAATCCTAGCTGTATGAACTCATGTTATTGAACAGATAGACTCTTAAGATGTTTTACCCCATGTAGGTTATATTAATTAAGGGGGTGTTTAAGGCAAAGTGCTCTGTTTGGGGAGTCCTGGGTGAATGAGCTGCGGATTTGAATCTGTTTGATTGAATGGGCTCATTGATTATGATTTGATGGGATGGACATAGGTACTAACTACATCCCTTCAAACAGCCTTCTGTCATGCCTGTGATCTTTGAGTTTATTTGTATCTGTCCATCCATGACCTTTTTACATTCATCTTTCACAGTGGATCAGTTCCTTGACAGATTATCCTCACCTGCTTTCTTCTCATCAGTAGAACCTGACTGGATATTTCTGGCATACAGATCTCTGTTACCTATTTCTTCACTTGCCATTTGAAAGCCCATTGCTCATTATTTCCTGTTTTCTATTGCATTGATATACTGATCTCTATTTACCCCTCTTCACTGCATCATACCCTCCCTCCACCTATTTATTGACCATTAAAGGCTATTGTTCCTTCATAGGAGTGAACCTTCTACTTGTGATTATAGGTTCATAGGTTCACAGGTGTGTACTAGGCTAATGGCCCTGGAGCCTTTACAAGCCTAGCGCATAGAAGTGTCCTGGCATCGTGCTGCCCGACGTTATTTCCCAGTGCCTATATTAGTAATATCGATACACCAGTTTTAATGCCGCACCATCCTATACTACAACACTGGATTAAACTGCTGTCTGTGGAAGTAAAGTTCTGCAGAAAAGCTTTTGTTATGCCTTCCAACTTATTCCCTTTAGCTCTGACACCTTTCTAAGCAGCCACTGTTTTATTGTGTGATTGCTGTACTTGCAGTATATATACCACTTTGAACTGTCCTCCACACTATATGTACCTTATCCATTTTGGAGGGTTTGCTACTGGTTTGTCTGTGATTTAGTTCTATGCTAAGAACTTCTCTGCATTGTTTCCTTTCACTCCCTTTTGCTGACCAGCTTTGTGTATAATATACCTGTCACCATACCTCTCAACCTTTTAGAGCAGGAAATTTGGACAAAGCCATAAATAGTGGGGGTACAAAGGCCCAAAAATAGGGACACTTTTTTAAATACCGCTCTTACAAACTTAGAAAGTTGACAGAATAACAGGTTTTGCATTAACATGAATTTTCTGGAGAGTATGAAGTCTGAAATTCAAATATTTGCCATTATTTTCTGACTTCAGCCCTCAATGATTTGTCAATTATTTGCCAGAAAACCACAGTTTTATGAGAAACAGACCAAAAATATGGGACAAAAATCTGGACATTCTGTGAAAATCTGTACAGTTGAGAGGTATTAGTCCTGTCCTAATTTCTAAATCATGTTGTGATAATGCAAGTTATATACTTGAGTATTCAGTTGTTTTATTTTTTTCAGCTTGCTACATTAACTTTTTTAAATACCTTTATTAAATTATCACTTAAGATACAGGTAAACATACATTAATAGAAAAGAAGACAAACCATACTAACATTTATCATGTTCATGCAGCATACATTATATATGTTTTCTTTCTTTTTAACAATTTTCATTGAAAAGTTATATTAATTGCTCATTTCTTGGTTTCCTTTAGAGCTCACTCCACCTCTTGAACATTATTCTGCATGTATTGTTCCCACAATTTACATTTATTTCTTTAAAATGTCCTCATTCCCCTTTCTAAACATCCAAGCTCTAGTTGTTTATGTCCGTTATGATATTCAGCACTTCCACTGCAGTTTTAGATTTTGATTACAGTTTTTAAATTGTTGTTTTGGCAACCAATAACATTAAATTTAGTAAGGCCTTAATATGTATAAGTCATTCAGAGCCTCTGTCCCAGCTCAAAAGAATACTTTCTTAACTACAGCCATTTGCTCCCCCAATATTTGTGATAGAGTACACTGTAGGGAATTTTTTAAATCAGGCAACTCATTACACTCCGCCAAAAACATTAACTTAGTTACCTCTCTCTTTTCCATCACACCTTCTACCTTTGCTAGCTACCGGAGGGAAATTCTCTTAAGTCTGCTTGGGGCATAAAAATACCTATGCAAACACTTCCAGGCAAAAATCCAAAACTTTCTGGAGTTTGTTGCATATTTGGGAGGCACACATATGCCCTCCCATTGTTCCCTTCTAAATTGCCTTTCCAGCCTCTCTTCCCAATCCTTTCTAACCTCCTCTGATTGATTCTTATAGTTATCATGTAATATTTTATGTGCCTACAAATTATCCTCCTTTTAACATAGCTTCTATTCTAGTCTTGACTATAAACTCTACCAGAGAAGGTGTTTCACTCAGGACTCCCCAATCCCTTTCTCTTTCCTATATTATGTTATCAGTACTTTGTAGGAAAGGCAATCCCTAACCTCCACTCCAAATTTCTTCTTGGCTTCATTCCACTCTGTTGTCTTTCCCTCTCCAGTTATTTGTTCCCAGTAACTTGGTACCTTTGACAATTTTATCCAATAAATTCCATCCTCTGTAGCCTATGATCTACATCCCTTCTTGCAGTCGTCCCTATTAGTAAATGTCCTCTCTTCATTCCCATCTTGGATGCTACATTAAGATTTAGTCACAGTCCCACATCTGGCTTGCCACACCCACAATATCAATCTTTAACATGCCACCTTTACTTTGAATTATTTTTGTCTCGCCAACAATTTGGCCAGCTGTCCTTTAATAATATCAAGTTTAGCTGGGATTGAATTCAGGTTAGAGTTAGCAGCAGTCACTATTTCTACATCTGTCAGTACTTAAGTGAGAAAGAAAACTCTGAGATGTCATTTTGCTTAAACACTCCAATAATAATACTTTTTTTAACATTCATGAGCTATGAGAACATTATATGTCATGCAAAATATTCAGTGAGCTCTCAGCATCCTTATATCAGTACAAAAATGTCTTAAATTCTCTCACAGTCTATAATAAATCTCTGACACTCTGAGTTAATTGTCAAGAGAATATTGAAAGGAAACATAAGACACTTGTTTATAGTGCATCACAGTAGCTCACTGAGTAAATGTTCTGCCTCATGGCTTTGGGGTCCAGATTTTACTCTTGCACTCTGGTCATTGTTGGCATAGTTTTCCTCTGTGTTTTCTGGTTTCTTTTCTCCTTCCCAGAATGTATCAGTTGATTGGCTACACTATACTGTTCTTAAGTACTGTATTTATCCTTGATCTCGTGGAAGGGTCATCCTCCCATGATTAACTGGTACACTGATTCTTTATATGGTGAAAGAGCCATTCATTCCTCCAACAAGATCACAAGAGAAGATCACAGTGAGCTGTCTGTCTGGGGCCAGGATCCACCAGATCACACATGCACTTAAGTCTTTAAACCGCAAGTACCAGTATGACACGGTCATACTCCATGTGGGTGTAAACAACTTAAGATGTACCTCACTGCAATATATGAAGAGAGACATAATGGAGCACTCTGAATATGTGTCCCACATGGGTATGAATCTAGCTTTGTGTAGTATCCTACCTTCACCAATGATGATGCCACAGTACCATCAAAACATGATCGACTTCAACAGTTGGCTTAGTTTCTGGTGTCACAACAAGGGGATCCAATATCTGTCAGCCTGGGGAGACATGACTGACAAACCATGACGCTTTGCAAGAGATGCTTTGCACTTCTCACCACTTGGCTTCCAGATAATGGCAAAATTTTTATTTATCCCCATAGTGCCTTTTTTTAGGCCTTGCCAAGTTGTGAAACCCTCCAACATAACAAAAATCACTTATGACTACCTAAAGGTACTGCTGCTCAATGCTAGGAGTTTAAATAAAAAAACTACATTCCCTGGAAGTACTCCTCACCCTGGTGAATGCAGACATAATGCGTAGTCACGGAAGCATGATTCAGAACCAGACAAAACACCCCAGTAATCAAAGGCTACAATGCCTTTCATACATTTCAACCCCCTTCAGCTCACATAAAACAAAGGGGGAGTGGGAGGTGTCTCAGTGTTCATAAAAGACAAGTAGGTGGTCCAAAAGCATGACTTGCTTGAGCTGCTCCATGCCCAACTATCCATAGATGCATCCCCCTAACATATACTTACTAGCTACAGATCCCCAGCATGAGTCTGGAAAACCACACCTCATCCCTAACCCTATTGAAATCTCTTAACATTCAGCTAACACCATACTTATGGGTGCCTTCAACTACCTCTCCATAAACTGGAAGACTTATGCAACTCATAATTCACTTGCTCAGAGGTTTTTGGACTTCATCAACACAGACACCCTGGAGAAGCTAGTTAGCTCCCCAACTAGGGGTACAAATATCCTTGACCTGTTACTCACGAACATGGGGGGATGCTGTTCCTCCCATGTGCTAACTCCTCCCTGGTAAGATCTGACTACAAAATGATCTACTTTAGAATTAAAACTAACCTATAACCCCCATAAAACTCCAAACCTGTTAAGAACTTTGCTAAAGCCAATTACCTCAAACTAAATGACAGCTTATTAAACTTCCAATGCCCTCTGAACCCAGATGACACTGAGGACTACTTTGAGCTGTACACAAGCACTGTACAACCACATTCACATTCATAGCTGCATAAAGAAGACAGTACCTGTCTGAGTCAAACCTATGGCTACTGGTGCTACTGGAAAAAATAAACCACCCTGGTGGACCCCTAGCATAAACAGGCTATTTAATAAAAGGAAAAAAGTCCTCTCCAAAGCCAAGAAGAAACAGACAAATCAGTGTAAAAAGACACAAGCCTAAACAAACAAATTAGAGAGCTGGTCAAATCTACCAGAGCAAACTATGAGGCAAAGATAGCCTCCCAGGTGAAAGATAATGAGGCTTTTTTAAATTATGTTAGTAACCTCAGGCTAAACTCTCAGCAATATGCCAAGTTAACCATGAATGGCAACACTTACACCCAGCCTGAAACTATAGCAAACCTGCTGAACAACAAGTTCAGGTCATACTTCTCCTCTTTCCATCATCTCCTACCACACGCAAAGAAATACCTGCAATCATCCCCCTACCAGTCATTATGAAGGAACAGGTCCTTACTGTGCTCATTAAAGCCAAAAACACAGCTTCCATGGGTCCCAATAGATGCTTCTTAAATAGTTTAAAACAGAATCTGTTAAGGCCAATAAAAACCCTCTTTAACTACAGCTTCCAGATGAGCTTTGTCCCAGAGGAATGGATGACTGCAACAGTTGTCCTTCTGCACAAAGAGGGCCCATCGACTGACCCATGGAACTATAAACCCATAAGCTTGATCAGTCTTATCTGCAAGGCTATGGAGAGAATTATCATGGGCCTGATCAATAATAACATAGGAATGCTCCATAAACTGGACCAGACCCAATTTGGCTTTGTCAAAGGGAAGTCTTGTCTGCTCAATCTGGTGAATGTCTCAGAGAAAGTTACCAAGGTCATGGATGAGACTGAAACAGTACACAGTGCTTATCTATACCTGGCCAAAGCTTTTACACAATCTCCCACTCTGGGATCACAGATAAACTTACTGAGATAGGCATAAACCCCTACATTGTCAAATGGATAGCTAGTTGGCCCACTGACAAGACACATGCTGTCCAGACAGGTGAAACCACTTCCAATAAAAAACTGTTACTAGCAGTGTCCCACAGGGATCAGCGTTGGGACCCCTCCTGTTTGATATATACTTCCCTGACGTGAAGGCTAATGTTGGTGGCCTCTGGCTCACCAAGTTCACTGACGACTGTAAGCTGGGAGCAATCATTGATTCCCCATATGATGTTGACATTTATTATTTATTTATTTTATTTAACATTTGTTGACCAGGTTAGTCCGACTTAGCTAATAGCCCTTTTTCAGTGAAGGCCCAAGGAGAAAAGCTCCACGGAGTTACAATTTAAGATACAGTACATTGCAGGAAGATATGAGCAATAGCTCTTAACATATATCAAAATACACAAAGCATTAAATTAGTTACAATAATAAAAAACTTGAGTGGAGATCCAGGTACCCAAAAAGACCAGTACCAACAGCCGATAAATATCACTAACCGATTTATTAAAATCAACAAGCAGCAAAAATAGCAAGTGATAGCAGTTTAGCGCTTTGGTCCAGATAAAGACTTCTCCAGAACTGCTAGTGCATCCACTATTTCATTTAAATACTCACAAAATCAACACATGATCAAACCGACCAATGGAACATCAGTGTCGACTTTCAAAAAACTGTGTGAGAAACTATGTTAAAATCCAATATATAAGCATGATAATTCATGCATACAATACCAATAGAATTCACTAATGAATAACAGCATTATACAAATACAAATATATAAAACTGTTAGAAAACTAACTGCCAGTCAACCTGATAAACACTCCGTAGCCAAATCCAAGATAAAAATAATGAGATAAACGAACTGATAAGGACGAAGTGAAACAGGCTAGCAATACCAATAAAAACGTAGTTTATTCACAGGTGTCTAGACATAGATAAGCGCTTTCACTTGAGAAGCATCATCAGATCTTTAATACATACTCATTTAAAACACAGTGCTATATATAGAACTTCAATATATGTATAGCCCAATCAAAACTTGCATCCAATTAAGACTTTTAAAGTAATACTATATAAAACAAACTAACATAATAAAAAAACAAATTACTCCACATACACTTATTACAGAATTTATATATTATTTTAAGATAATACTATAAAAACAACTACCTAGACTATAGTGTTTAAAAACAAATCACTTCTACGTGCTATGAAACAGAAAAACCTAAGCTGGTATATCAAAGGCAAGACACTTCTACAGGCTGCACTTATTATAAAATTTATATAAGTATAATTAATACTTTCATATTTGAAAGCTTGAACATTACATATAAACATATAACACATCTCCTATCCTTCTATAAATGTGTATATGCTAAAATATTATATAGAACTATGAATATATATGGACTTATATGTGCAAAGAATAAATATGTACTGTCTAGACAATGCCATTATACCACGTGGGCTTAGGGTGTTCTCTATGCCTAGTCAAGGCAATGAGTACCCAGATACATTGTTATCAAAAATGAATAGTTTAACGGACTTTTTAAAGTTTACTATGAATAAATCATGTACCAGGATAGATTTTTTAGATTTGTATATAGAGAAATTACCATCTGGATTGATTAATACTGGTATATACCGGAAACCATGCTATAGTAACACACTTTTATTGAGGTCTAGCATGCATCCTACACATGTATTTAGGAATATCATTAAGGGGCAGGGCGTTAGGGCCTCTAGATTGAATCCCTCAGATGCTGGATTGGCACATGAACTGGATAGCCTCACAATGAAGTTGTTAGAGAGAGGCTATAAAGAAGCAGAAATTACAGAACAATTATGTTTGGTTCCTGCCCTACGGCAAGATGTAGCTGCCCCTTATTTTGGACCTATAGTAACCAACAATATCACAGGTATTGTTTCTACTCCACCTTTAGTTAAGATTCCATCATTTTTTACTTCTGATCATACAGAAATTAGAGATATTATAAGCAGACATTGGTCTGTTTTACAAACAAATGTCAGTTTAAAAAAGATAGTTGGAGAGAAACCACACTTTTTGTTTAGAAATAAGAAAAATCTAAAAAGACTACTGTGCTATCCTAAAGATAAAATTTGATATTTGATGCTGGATATACTGAACCATGTGGCCACTGCAATTTTTGTACCTATATTGATACAAATAGTGAATTTTTCCATCCAGATCTACTCAAGAAGTTTAAAACATCAGTGATAGCCAATTGTATGACATCTCATTTAGTTTATCTGGCAGTATGCCAGACCTGTTCCTCCTTTTATGTTGGGAAAACCAATAGAACTTTTAGAGACAGGATTCGTGAGCACATTTACCATATCAAAAAGGGCTCAGCACATAATGCATTGGCCAAACACATTGTACAACATGGAGATACACATAGGTTTTTATTTAGAGCTCTGGAAGTAATAATTCCTAGTACCCGTGATGGAGATATCAGGAATTATACAGAGTGTAGAGAGGGTAACTGGATTATAAAGTTAAGAGCAGATAGAGGCATGGGACTTAATGAAAGGGCATCTATTAAACCAGTACTAAGAAGACGTAGGAATATCAAATAATCATTAAGAACATTGACTTGTAAAATAATGTCCTTTATAGTTCTGTTTTCTATAATAGGTTAAATATCAGTTTTTACTTCTTTATATATTAATACACCATTTATGCTAATCTCTTGTACATATTTATTCTTTGCACATATAAGTCCATACATATTCATAGTTCTATATAATATTTTAGCATATACACATTTATAGAAGGACAGGAGATGTGTTATATGTTTATATGTAATGTTCAAGCTTTCATATATGAAAGTATTAATTATACTTATATAAATTTTATAATAAGTACAGCCTGTAGAAGTGTCTTGCCTTTGATATACCAGCTTAGGTTTTTCTGTTTCATAGCACGTAGAAGTGATTTGTTTTTAAACACTATAGTCTAGGTAGTTATTTTTATAGTATTATCTTAAAATAATATATAAATTCTGTAATAAGTGTATGTGGAGTAATTTGTTTTTTTATTATGTTTGTTTTATATAGTATTACTTTAAAAGTCTTAATTGGATGCAAGTTTTGATTGGGCTATACATATATTGAAGTTCTATATATAGCACTGTGTTTTAAAGGTGTATGTATTAAAGATCTGATGATGCTTCTCAAGCGAAAGCGCTTATCTATGTCGAGACACCTGTGAATAAACTATGTTTTTATTGGTATTGCTAGCCTGTTTCACTTCGTCCTTATCAGTTCGTTTATCGTAAATACAAATATATGTTAAACTCAGGAATATAAATAAAAACTAATTATGTGTAAACTCCAGAACATTTAAACCACACTGTATCTGTAATAATCACTCCTCAAGACTCTCTAACTTGAGAATGGAGGTGATGGAACTACTTTCATTAAGGCCTGGGGGAGATAAAGCACCACATTTGAGTTCCTTTTTATTTAATGATCCTCAGTGTAGAAACCTCTTGCATCACTGTCTATGTGGTCAATCACCACAAACTTGAAAAAATGCCCCTCACAAGAAGAGATGTGTCTGTAAAGAGCATCAGTAGACCTTTCTCTCCTAATGTCATTTAAATGCTCATAAATTCTCTCCTTTAACATCTGACAGGTCTTCCCAATGTAAAATGCCTTACATTTTTGGCAAAGGGCCCCGTACACAACTCGCCTAGATATCCAATTGAATGCCTTTTTATTTCTATTTTCTTATGCCTAATAAAGAATGAATCACAGCACTGGATATGTTAGCAATAGTTGCAATGGTTGCACTTAAACACACCCTTTGGTCTATTTGAACCCACATTGCCCCTTTAATCTCCAATAAACTCTTGAAACACATAACTTTCCTAAAAACAATTTTTGGTTTGGTACCAAGTAATTCAACACATTCTTTAATAGAGCTGACAATTGGCCAGAATTTATTAACCACTTTAACAATTTCCTGACTATTCACTGAAATGGTAATGACCATAGAACGTTCGTAAGGCACCTCAATTGTTTGAATACCATTGTTGTCATTTTGATCCATAACTGAGTCAACATGTGGGCCTTTTTGGATAGGGAGTAAAGGTTGGTAAAAACCTTTGTTCCTTTTACCAAGGACTTCATCCTTGACAGACACCAATAGTTTCAAAGGGTAACCCCTTTTGTTGAACATGTCAAGAAGCTTGTCTGTCTCCTGCCCAAATGGGGTGTCATCTGACACCATACGAGCCAGTCATACAAATTGCCCTTTCACTACTGCTCTTTTTTGAAAAGAAGGGTGTCAACTGTCGTAGTGGATATAGGAATTTGAAAAGGTCTTTTTACGATAGATGTTAGAACAAAAACACTCCCTACTATAATCCTTACTAACCATAACATCTAAGCAAGTTATTTGGTCGTGGTCAAATGTATGAGTGAATTTAAAAAATGGGGTAGTGTTATTGATGTATTCCAAGATCTCATTCAACTTCCTGACTGAGTCATTCCATATTAAAAAAATATCATCCAAAAATAGATGTAGAATGACCAGTTGCCCGCAAATGGACTATTGAGAATAAAATGCCTCTCCCAATATGTCATAAAGAGATTGACAAAGCTAGGAGCACAAGAAGCTCCCATTGCTACTCCACTTGCTTGCCTGAACAAATGTCCTTCAAAGTATAGGTAGTTGTTACTCAGGACAAGGTCCGTCAGTGTAATAGCAGTATTTATGCTATTTTGATCCAAAAGACCAATGTCAAAGAGTGTGCTCTGGACCCAGTCCAATCCCTCTCTATGGGGGATAACCGAATATAGGTCTTGGACATCGATTGTTACAAAAACACAATCTTCCAAAAATTCAATCTGTGCTAATCTAGACAGGAAATCCCATAAATCTTTACATATATGTTTTACATGACTTGTAGATGGTTGTAGTAACCTATCCACATACTTAGTATGTAAAATGTTTTACTTCTCCCAGCATCCACTATAGGTCTCAAAGGTGGATTATTTAAATCCTTGTGGATCTTAGTGATTCCAAAAATACCGGCTACCACCAGAAATTGGTTATAAAGATAATCATGAGTGTCCTTGTCTATGTGGCCCTGCATGACCATGTCATAAAGGCAAGCATCTATTTAGGAAAAAGCAATATTCAATTAATTCCTTGAGATTTGTGTGTACCTGTCAGATAGTAGCATATGTAACATCCTACTATTGTAATCTTCAGTGTCTATTATTGCAATACCCCCACCCTTATCTGGTTTCATCACTCTAATAGTCTTGTTGTTACAAAGATCATTTAACAGGGATTCTTCCTTTTTAGAAAGATTTAATTTGTTTATAGCCTGGTAAGATTCACAGCAAATTGTATGAATATTTTTCTCGCATAATGTTTCAAAAAGGGATAACCAGTTGTTTAAGGGAGGGTTGAAAGAACTAGCTTTCCAAAGTGTTTTACTAGGACCTGTAGTAGAATTGGGGTTCCCTGATTTAAACCATAAAGCTAAATTCAGTTTGTGGGTAAATAGTTTTAAATCAATAAGTGCCTCAGGCAAGCTAGATTTTTTTTAGCTGGTACAAAACTTAAACCTTTGCTCAAAAGGTTAGCATGGTCAGTTGTAATATTAATGCTAGAAAAATTATAGACAGTAAAATCCCTATCCGTGTTCTGAACACGAGTGGGTCCCCCATTCACCTCCATTAGGCTGGAAATTGTTTGGTCCATCTCAATTTCAGAATAACTGACCAAATTCTGACTCAAATTAATGAGATCCAACAGGGGTAATGAGTATTCCTCACCAGCTTCAATATTAAGCGCTGTAATATGAAAATGTGAATTACTACCTTCTGTCAATTCATTAAATTTAATACTACTAAAATGTGACTGAATGTTTTGGCCTTCACCAACCAATCACTTAAGGAGTCACAAGTATAGTCATATACCAAATTAACATCACTAACAGTTTGATTAATTGAGTTATTACAAGTATCCATAGAAAAATCTGCTACAATTCTTCCACTATTATCTAGGGGTTTCTTATTCTCATCTACTATGTTTGATAATGCATCCCCAGAACACTCCACTCCATTATTTCTGCTTTGATTATACAACCTACTGTTAGTAAAGATACTTTCAGAGTCACTTGAAATGAAACAGTAAACGTCTGCATTGCTCTCATCAATACAAACGGTTTGTTCAAAACATCTAATATCTGTAGTTGCACTATTAATATAAGGCTCCACAAACTCAGTGAGAGTTGTACATACTCCTACCAAACTTATTTCGGAAGTTGCACTACTATTGGGCCAGCTAGCCCCACAGCTGACAGGTACACATTGTCCACCACATAGTTCACTTACAATACTTGAGTTAATTGCATTAAGTCAGTTAGAATTGTTACCCAAGGTTCCTTCCCTTTCAGCGACATGTTCTGTGTCCATGTTCATAAGACTACAACAAAATTCTGTTAAGGATGCATCTAATAATGCTACACAATCATCAATCTTTGAATTAAGCCTCAAATTACTGCCTGCTATATGTCAAACATTGACAATGCTTTGTTCTCATATAGAGACCCAGAATCTGGGTGAATCAATTCAGTTAAAAAAAAAACATTGTTGATACTAAATTAAAGTCACAAAACTTCTTTGAAACTAAACTGTATTCACAAAACATCTTTGATGGCCAGATATACTAACTTGATTCTGTAAAAGTACTTCTTCTTCGTGTTTTTCATTCCCCTGTAGTTTTTCAGCCAAGTATTCCTCTGCTTGTTGTTGTTTTGAGCAGTTCTAAGTTTTGGTCTTGCTCCTAACCGCTCAAAATTAGGGTTAGGATTGTCGTGCAGATAGTAATTGGGTTTAGAGTTGTTTCTAGGATAGTCCAAAGTTGTTTGAGGACTATTGTCCTTATTTTTACCCCTTTCCCTTTGCCGCAACCTCTCAGAGCGTCTTACAGCTTGCTCATTCTGTGTAGAGACTTCCTGTACCTCCTCACTGCAAGCCTCACTTTGATTTATGCCTTCCCCAGTCTATCATCCAAACAATTGTTCAGGATTGGTTGGTTTGATTCTGTGAATCTAGGGGGTGGAGGGTATGCTGTTCCTGTGGAATATGCATCAGTATCTCTTTTTAATTTCTTGCTGTTCCTGTGGAATATGTATCAATATCTCTTTTTAATTTCTTAAGTTTTCTCAATTGAATTGTTTTACAAATATCATCAATTTTATTGAACAGGTTACTGTAGTTAGTGCTGTAGTGATCAAACAGCACATCGCTCATCAGGCTCCCATTTGAGGTATTTTATCTAGTCTAACATAATTTTTATGTATACTAAAATGAATAATGTCAGTACCTACTTTGTTAAAGATATTAATCAATGCTTTGTGAAACTCTGAATTTTCCTCAACTCCATTAGGGAAACGCCAAATTTGTAGACCCTTAGGTATTAGCCCTCTCTTCAGATTATCATGTATATACACATTGTCCATCTGCAATTTCTTGTAACAAATTAGCTTCTCTTCAAATAATTTAAGCTGGTCGGTGAAAGAACGCTCGCCAATAATTTCCTGATTGGTGTTGACACTATTTAAGTTGGAAGCATTTATTGAGAACTCAAAATTATCTGTTTTTCAAGTGTCAAAATCACTTGTTGATCAGTTAGTATTTGCATTTGTATGTCCTAGTTCACCAAGTTGGTTTGACCATGAGGCAAGAACACCTGCATATTGATTCAACTGGGAAGAAACCTCCCTGTGACAGCTGATGTTTCCATATAATTGTTGGTTGATTTTTTCCAAAAAGGATGAAAGATTACCAATCCCAGCTCAAAGTTGTGTAACCCGGTCCAAAGAGGAAGACCCAGATACTCCACCAGATACCATAAAACATTGTACTGACAAACCAAGAACCAAACCAAACAAATGAAAAACCTGAGTGGAGATCTAGGTACCCAAAAAGACCAGTACCAACAGCCGAGAAATATCACCAACCAATTTATTAAAATCAACAAGTAGCAAAAATAGCAAGTGATAGCAGTTTAGCGCTTTCATCTAGGTAAAGACTTCTTCAGAACTGCTAGTGCATCCAATATTCCACTTAAAATACTCACAAAATCAACACATGTAATCAAACTGACCAATGGAACACCAGTGTCAATTTTCAAATCATTGTGTGAGAAACTATGTTAAAATCCAACATACAAGCATGATAATAGATGCATATAATACCAGTAGAATTCAGTAATGAATAACAGCATTATACAAATACAAATATATGTTAAACTCAGGAATATAAATAAAAACAAATTATGAGTAAACTCCAGAACATTTAAACCACATTATATCTGTGAATCACCCCTCAAGACTCTTCAACTTGAGAATGGGGATGATGGAACTACTTTCATTAAGGCCTGGGGGAGATAAAGCATCACATGTAAGAATCCATTTGAGTTCTTTTTTATTTCAATGATCCTCAGTGTAGAAACTCTTTGGATCACTGTACATGTGGTCAATCACCACAAACTTGAAAAAATGCCCCTCACAAGAAGAGATGTGTCTGTAAAGAGCATTAGTAGACCTTTCTCTCCTAATGTCATTTAAATGCTCATAAATTCTCTCCTTAAACATCCAACAGGTCTTCCCAATGTAAAAAGCCTTACATTTTTGGCAAAGGGTCCTGTACACAACTCACCTAGATAGGTATTCAAACAATTGAGGTGCCTTACGAATGTTCTATGGTCATTAAAATTGTTTGCTACTTCTTCTGATGCCTTGGTTGGGCAGGGGTTGGGAGACGAAGGGTTCCCAGGATGCAATATTTGATTAATAGAATTCCAAAACCTTTTGGGATTAGTTGTTTGTGCTGAGGGAGACTACTGTAGAAATCTTTTTTGTCTTTGTTGATATACTGTTTTGTTAAATTTCTGAGTTCTCTGTACCACTGCAGGTGGATGGGGAGTTTAGTTTTTACCCACAGTCTCCACATTTTGTCTCTAGTTTTCATTAGTGAGCGAGTGGCATTTGTAAGCCATGGGGATATGTTACATTTAACCCGTATTGGGCGGAGGAGTGCAAGAGAGTTCAGAATGTTTAGGGAGGTAGTGTTAAATGAGTGGACTGCTCCATCAAGGGGAAGTCAAGTTAGGTGGGTCCAGTTTAATCTGGAGAGGAGAGAGTTAAATGTATTAGGGCAGAAGTTAGTTAGTTTGTGGCAGATTATATATCTATGAGGCTTGGAGAAATGAGGGGTGAATCTAAGAGCTTTTACTGGAGAGTGGTCACTGAGGGAATCAGGGAGGGTTGCTGGGTAATGATATTTATGGGGGGTCTGAAACTAATATCCAGTTGATAAGAGACCTAGAGCTGTGAGTTTTGTTTATGTGGCTGGGAGAGGAGATACGTTCTGTAAATTAATGGGTGTAGTGGAGTCTGGAGCACAGAGAGATAGCCAATTAATATTTACATCCCCTAAGATAATGGTTCCATTGGGGATGTGTTGAGAAAAATATAAAAGGATATTTTCCAGGATAGGGATATTGTCCCCTGGTGGGATGTAGATAGCTACTATAGTAACAGTGGTGTATTTATTAGGTCTAAAATTAGAGGTTAGAATTTCAGCGGGTGAGAGACATCCCACAAACAGGCCTAAAAATGGCAAACGACTAGTATCAAAAACCATGGTCTGAGTCTAAATACTAAAATGTGGGTAATCATACACTTCGGTAAATCAGATATCCCTGCAAATTATAATATTGATAGCACACCCCTAAAAGTAGACCCATTGGTGAGGGACCTAGGAACACAGATGGACAGTAAGCTAAATTTGACCACCAGGTAGCTACAGTAGTGAGGAAATCCTTCTGTGTGGCTCAAGATCAAAGAAAGTCATGCTGCCATTGTACTCAGCCCTCATCAGTCCCATAATCGAGTACAATGCTCCCTTCTGCATGTACCTAACCAGGCACTTACACCAACTGGAGCAGCCCCAGAGGTTTCTCACTAAAAAAATACAAAGTGTAAGACACGTCTAATGCAGACTGACTAAAGGCCCTGTCCCTTTACTGACTCTCATATCGTTTATTGAGAGGGGATTTATCCCTGACCTACAATGCATTCTCTGATCCAGCCTTGATGCAAATGTTACACATTCACAAGAAAAATTATACAAGGTTTACACATTCCTGGACCTGAACCCTATTTGTGACTCTAACAGAATTTACTGGAGAGACAGATTCATATCCCAGAGGCTACCTCGTCTATGGAATAAACTTCCCATCTTTGTAAAACAAAGCCAGTCCCCTCATTCTCTTCAAAAAGAATTTGGATAAATGGATGGGTAACCATAAATTCACTCCTGAAGTACTGCCCTTATCACTTACAGACAGAGGCAGCCTGTCAAATGACTCAGGGCTTTAACATCCAAATACCTACTACCCTGACACTACCCCATCCCATATCTGGGGAATTAAGATATAATATTGTCATATCCTGGGTATTATTGGCTAGGCTTGTAAAGGCGCTTGTGCCATTAACCTAGTAATCACCTATGAACCTATTAAGATAAGAGCCAGCTATGAGAGATCTTTATCAAAACAACCATCAGAGATGTTTATGTATTATAGATGTATATAATTCATTATGTCCAGTTTATTCACAGCCAAATAATAAACACAATGTCAACAGTCAATAAAATAAGGAAACTAAGGATCATAGTGAAAGGGGGGTATGAAGTCTGAAACTTGTGTTTGTCATTATTTAGTGATTGCAGTCTGCAAGAAATTACCAGAAAACCACACATTTTAGAAGAGCAGACCATGCTTGAGATCACGTGAATGAATAAACTCATTAGTAATGGCCCAGAAATGATCTCATCTCACTGCTATCAGAACCATAAACTGCAATCAGTTTCAGCTTCCCTCTGCCCTCTTAGCTGCTTAGCTCAAAAATCCAAAACAAAGACAAAATCAAAAACGGATTTTAAATATTGCTCTTATATACATAGAAAGTTGATAGAATAAAAAGCTTTGTATCAGCAAGCATTTTTTTAAATCAGAAATAAAAACAAAATGTTAGTTCTTATTTGGGACTCAAACACACAACCTCCTGCATATTACGTTAGAGGTACTACTGGTGGATCAACAAGAGCATCTAGATAGATGGTACTGAGTTCTCCTTAACAGCATAGCTGGAGGGCTTGGGTTTGAGTACCAAATCAGACCTAATATTTCCCTTTGCCTTCTGTCACTGTAGTATTGCCTGAGCAAAAGGCATCTTTGCATTTCTGTGGGTGAGGGTGTTTGTAATGTGACCACGTGTTTTCTGAAGGACACACATTGAATAATTTACTGAAGGATACAAACTCTAAAATTCACATTCCTGTCATTATTTAGTGACTGCAATCCTCCACAAGTTTCCAGAAAGCCACATATTTTACAAGGAACAGACCAAAATACCTTTCAACTTCTTTTCTCAAGAATTCTGAACAATGCCAAAATAATCATAAGACAAAAGCCAAAAAGGGGCAATTTTAAATATTACTTTATCTGTTAACCATGTAAACCTATTGGACAATGTGTCCCTTTTTAGTCATGACCTGGGAGTACTCTCTGGCTAAATGACTTGCTCAAAGTCACACAGCAGGCAAATGAAGGTGATGATTCAAAGCCTGTACTTCTGACTATAGAGCTTTAGTGTCAAACAACTTTAATTCACTTAAAACATTAACAGACACACACACACACACACACACACACACACACACACACACACACACACACACACACACACACACACACACACACACACACACAGAGACACACAGACACACACACACACACACACACACTGTTCTGGCAGTTGGTATGGAGGATTAATGCTATGATCTGTTAATGAGACACTTCCTGTAAAACAGGGTTTGATTCCTTCGTCCTTCATTTGCCTGCTCTGTAACCTTAAGCAAGTCACTTAACCAGACAGCACTTCTGGGCAATTGGGCTAGGCTCATTAATGGCCTCCTGAACTGTAGAACCTACAGCAACAGATGTTGCATGGACATGATTTATTTTTGAATAATAACAATTATGAAAAAATAATTACTTGCATTATTAATTGACTTTAATCTTCACTGGTTTAACAGAAAAAAAGTTAATGTGGGAACGGTTAGAAATATGAGACAAAATCAGAAGCAGGTAAGAGGTGGACTACTTTAATTCACTTAAAACATTAATAAAACAACAGGTTTTGTAGCAACATACATTTTCTGGAACTCTTATGACTAGTATTACTGACCGACTATAATCCTTCACTTATTTATCAGAAAATGAAGCTGTTTATGAAAGTTTGGCAGTTGTTGCTGAGGATTGAGGATTTGATCTCTCAGTGAGGGTTTTCTTTAGTCAAGGGTTTGAGTTTTTCTACCTTTATTTGATTTGCCATTTTACCAGACAACACTCTTCTCCATTTAATCAGGCAGTGTTTGCTTTAATTTGGGCAAAGTAATCACAAACATGGACACCATGCTGTCTTCTGCATTATGTAACATGGGCATCCTGTGATTCAGCTTTCAGCACATTTACTTTGTTGAGGTACAGTCCATTATCCAGCAATCCTGCAATAGTGGCTATTCAAATGATTTATTCCAAACTGTTATATTCACATGTTTACTGTAGTTTAGCTTAAGAAAGTCTTCTTCATTGGCTATACCTTTGAGACAATGTGAGAAAACTTCATAGAGCTTTCACTCAACCAAATGGCAACAGCCAAAGGGGGTAATTTACATTGCATCCTGAGATCCATTTGAGGCAAGGCTAGATTCCACAGTAGGCATCCTAGGCAGCAGCCTAGGGGCATGTTGCTGGTTGGGGGCCCCACAAATGTTAAAAAGCATGCAGAAGAGAGGAACAACAAACAAGGACAACCCATTGCACATTCCCATTGCTTACAAAACCTGTCTGTTTGTGAGGGAACATAAACCGAAACCCCCCTCCGAAGATTGTGTGAACGACAGCCCCTCCCAGCAGCATAGCTCTCAAACCTCCATTTCCAAAATGAGGAACACTACCTTTCATAATGTGGAACAAATGGGCAAAATGATGGATACTAACATCTTACTAACAACTTTATCTAGGAAGTTCAAAGGATAGTTGAAATGTGATATTTTAATTATACAATAGTTCTTTTAATGAATTAGTATGATTCAGTTCTATTTACCATGCATATCAGTTAAATACCTGTGACAGGTATTAACCCCTTCCATATTCCTGGTTTACAGTCAGCATGAAAAAAATGGGTTAAGCAAGAGACCAAAATGTTTCAGTACCATCAGTAAAACATAGCCATTCAGGCTTTCCAGACCAGGAGCAGCATTAGCATTCATTGTCTTAATTATACCTGCTGAAAACAATTTATGTCAATCATACTATTCATATTAATGTGTGATATTGTATAATTTTGCGTAGAGCTTTTCTCCTCACGTCTCCACTGAAAAGTTTGTTTTTTGCCCAGTCAGACTTTCAAGGTCAACAAATAGGAATAAATAGATACATCTCACAAAAATGATTTGTAATTTTGTTAGGATCTGTAATAATCTGAATTAAAACTTATCTTAAATTCATGTGTTTTCACGTGCTGCCTTATATGTTTGCAGAATGTCTTATTATTTATTGTCTGTCACGTGGCAAACAAGTTTCTGCTCATACTGTGCCTAGACCTCTTAATGGTGTTTTCAACATCTTACTAGAGTTTAAATATATAATTGTATTTTTTTTAATGGATACCTATTATAAACAGTTCAATAATGTTTTTTCATAGCATGTTTAGACCACAATGGGGGTAAATTTTGCAACAACCAGCACTGTCCTTGTCTTCACTAACTGGAATACTCCTTATACTAAGTCCATTCAAAATATTCCAAAACCATGTATATTTTTGCCTTCCATCAGATGTTTTCAATTCCAGTTTTCAATGTCAGCATTAATAGCCATATAATTACCCCAGTAATATTTCTTAACATTTGTAGATATGACATCACTTGTATTGCATTTTAATGTAAGATTCCAGGTAACATATAAATGGTCAGAACTGACAAGTGCTACAGTTCAGTTACATTTTGATCCACCACATTCATCAGTTATCCAGACAAAATCTAAAATATCATTCTCATGAGTTGGCTCCACATCACCATTTGTCTGTAATTATGAAATGCCTTCTCATCACACTTGGTGACATCTGCAATACAATTTTGTTTTTCCAGTGTAGATATTAAGTGACCTATAGAAAGAGGCTATATGCCTCACCTCCCCAGTGAATTTTAAGAGGAACTTTATAACCACACTAATAAATGATACTTGACATTGGAAGGAATGTATATTATTGCAAAAAAAAGATAGAAACACTGCCTGCAGATCTATAGCTCCTGCAGTGGTAATACCCCATGTACCGTGGCCTGGGACATTATTTGGTGGACAAATGGTAACTCACAGTTTTCTTCAGTAATCCTTGCCTCAAACTCACCAACTGTCTTAGTTACACTCCTGGCATTAGTTAACAGACATTTCAAAATACCATTTGAGGTACCTCTTCACCCTACCTGTACAGGAGAGACCTGAGAAAATTCTTTACAACCTTAGTAATTTCTGAGCCCAGTTTCTATTACCAATATTACCTAGATGGACTTTATCCCATGAAAATAATGTTGTCTCTCTACAATATTTTACACACACACACACACACACACACACACATAGATATCTATACATTTATATATAAATATATCTATATATATATATATATATTCATATATATATATATATATATATATATATATATATATATATATATATATATATATATATATATATATATATATATATATATATATATATATATATATATACACACATAGATCTACTTCTTTTTGAAACTTCGAAAAATAAAAAAAAAAAATTAAAACAAAAAAAAATTTTTTTTTTGACATTTTTGCAGAGGGGGCAAGTCCCCCTGCACTCCACACCCTCTGCTAAATAAATATATCAACTCAGAGATTGCACTACAGTGAGAAAAACAGTAAATATCCCATTCTACCCTGTACTGCGATCTCCATTCAAAACGTTTCAAAGTTTCAAAACTTCGATCTTCTGGTCTTGGCTGTTTGAAGTTTGAAGTTTTGAAAATTTGAGCTTCTGAAATTGATGGATATATATATATATATATATATATATAAAACCGTCAAAACTAGAAGAACAAATGAACAAATATGACCAAACTTCTGTCCTGCTAGGTTACTCTAAATCTTTAATAAGTAAACTCCTAACTGGACATTGATATTCCTGGTTACTACATGGTTGAATATTAAGGCAAGGTTCAGCAGTTGAAGGGCAGGTAGAAGGTAAGGTAAAGTACCCCACTTAATGACCATTGGTGAATTAAATGTTATTACTTTTACTGGGTGAAATCTCTGATTGACTCAAAACAAAAAAAAAAGCAATCTGGGTGGCTGAATCCCCACCTGTTATGGAGCTATATCACTACTGCTAACAGCTGGTGAAGTACAACATAGATTACATGTGCTGGATCTAGTGTTTCCTGGTACTGTTTGTTTTATTCATGTGCAACAGATCCATCAGGGCTGGGTCTGAGGAGGCCCTCTAAGCCAGGTAAAGATCCCCTCTCAGCAGCATGTAACAGACTGAATACAAAGACAGAGCCTTTAGTCGATCAGTGTAGGACAGGGTATTCATGCCCTGAATTCTCCTGGCAAGAAATCTTTGCAGGTGTTAAAACTATTGCAAGTGTCTGGTTAGATACATGCCAAAGGGCATTGATTTCAAAGATCAGTCTGATGAGGGCCAAGTACAGTGGTACTATAATTTCCCTGGACCTAGATGTCATAACCTATAAGTTGGGAGACAAACAATGATTGTCTTACTATCTTAGTTACATGTTGGTCAAAGGCAGATTGCAGTCTACATATGTTACCAAATCTTTTACTAATGGGTCGACTCTTAAGTGTGTTTTATCGAACGAGTAATTAACTTGATTTCACAGTTTCCCAAAGGGGATTATAATCCATTTTTCTGTCATTGAGGTTTATCATTTGTCTGGGTTAAACCCTCTTCAAAAATGTTGGTGTCTTAGGGGGAATCTATAATAACTCCCAATTTACAGTCGTCTCAAACTTGGTGAACCAGGGGCCTTGAACATTATCATCGACTTCCAAGAATTAGATGCCAAACAGGAGTAGGCCCAGCTTGGAGCCCTGGCATTCACCACTGATGACTGGTCTCTTAAAGGAGAGAATCTCACTGATCCTGACTTCTTGGGTCCTGCCTGTGAACCAACCAGCAATCCAATGGGTTACTTAGGGGTTTATGCAAATCTTAGATAGCTTATCAACAATGTTTGAGTGGGTTACGGTATCAGATGCCTTGGCTAGGTCAAGATACGCAATATGCACAGTTTTACCCTTGTCCGTTGCCTTGGTGACCCTCTCAAAGAAGTCTATCAGTTTAAGGAAGCATGACCTTCCCTTAACAAAGCCAGACTGGGATGGTTCCAGTGTCTGTAGGTTACCACTGTCCTTGTTTATCATTTTCATGATAATTTGTTCCATGGCTTTGTATATTAGGCTTCTTAGACTGATGGGTCTGTAGTTCCCTGGGTCGGTTGATGGTCCACCTTTGTGGAGGGGAATGAGAGTTGTGGTCCTCTAATTCACTTGGAATGTAGTCTGTTTCAAGTCTATATTTGAAGAATGCCTCAAACGGTCCTGATAGGTCATATTTTAGACTGTTCAGAAGGCAACAGAGGATGTTGTCAGGACCCATGGAGGTAGTGTTCTTGACTTTAACAAGTGCTGCCAGCACCTGGACCTTGCTAATAGTTGGGGATAGTATGTTGGAGGGGATTTCACCTGGTAGGGTGTGTGTGTGTGTGTGTGTGTGTGTGTGTGTGTGTGTGTGTGTGTGTGTGTGTGTGTGTGTGCGCGTGTGTGTGTGTGAAGTTTGAGATGATTTTAACCAGTAGACTTTCTGTCATCCTGATCATTGAAGGTGGTACCATTCACCACTAGTTTAGCACAATGCTGTGTGTTACCTTTAATGTTCCAGACAAAGCTGAAGAAGGCCTTGTGATTGTCCTTAACCTGTGAGACTCTCCTGACCTCATGGTTGACTGTGTTGGACTTAATTCTTATTTAGTTTTAAAGGAGAGCACTTGTTTTTAACAATATTGCTCTTCATTATTTTGGTCACAAGGATTCCACCAGTGGGGTTTGTTTTTAGTGTTTGTTTTGGGTTTACTTCTGGTAGGTATGGCAGCCTTTATGCAACCATTCACATACAAACTCTATATCCCCACAAATAATACCTCAGTATTATTCTCTTTCCAACCAGTAGCAACTGATAATATCAAAAAGCTACTGAAGAAATTAAAACCTTCAAGACTGGCTGCAGACGGTCTACCTGCTGAATACTTACAGCTAACAGCAGAAGGTATAGCATATCCTCTTTACTAATTAACAGAGCCATAGCTGAACACCAGGTCCTTCCCCTCTGGAAAACCTCCTATATCATTCCCTTACATAAAGGTGGCCCATCAACAGAACTAAATAACTATAGACCAATTGCAATATTGTCTCCCCTATCTAAAATACTCAAAAGAGTAATTCATAAGCAGGTTACCGACTACCTACTTACTAACAATCTTCTAACTAATACCCAACATGGTTTCAGACCATACCATAGCACAACCACCGCACTGTCTTTCACTAACACTGTCAATTTCCACAGGACTAATAATAATTATGTCTCTTCTACTTTCCATGAAAAATATGATTCAGGCAGCTCACTATGGGTTGAATGAGATTTATTTGATCACTTGTATTTTAAAACTTAAAAGCCTGATGAGATGAAATAAACGTCAGGCGGGGTAGATTCCTTAGGTTTATAGTATACCCATTGTTTCAAACAAGTTTAAGTGATATTATTGTATATTAAATATATTTTAAATGTATTTTAGATATATTTGTATGTAGGGTGAATGGAATTAAATGACTATAACTGGGTGGTATGGGTAAAAACGGGTTAACATACGTAACATTTCTATTTAATGGTCTGGAAGTCATGTGGTTTGTTTTAAATGATTTATAAGGAAAATTTTAACAGACCTAGTTGCATCTGATGAAAGTCTGGGAAGATTACCAGACGAAAAGCGCTTAAAGGTATCTGATGAAGTCTGGCAAGATTACCAGACGAAAAGCGCTTTATACATTTGACTAGTTTTAACATTTTTTCTTGTTTGTTATGAATTTATTAAATTGTGTGAGTTTTAAGGAACATAGTGTGCTGCCTGAACCATATTTTTCTTGGTTTTCAGTTTGTGGAATTTTTCTGTGGTCTCTTCTATCTTCCTAGACCTGTCAAAAGCCTTTGACATGGTCTCACATACTAACCTACTTAATACCCTCACTGAACAACATTTCTCAAACCACACACTTGAATGGTTCCAAGATTACCTCACAGGATGGCGGCAAGCAGTCTCCTGGCAGCAAACTCTTTCTCCCCTACTACCAGTCACCCTTGGAGTACCTCAGGGTTCTATCTTAGGTCCACTTCTATTCTCTATATTTACTAACAACCTCCATCTAGCAACCACTTATGCATCTCTCATCCAATATGCAGACGACTCCACAGTGATTTGTTCTGCAACCTCTCTGTTGGAGCTTCAGACTCAAATTCACAAAGCCTTTCATGAAGCAAACAAATAAATCCAAACCAGTCCAGACACTGAAAATGTTGAAACACAGGTGCCCAGTAGGAAGGTAGCTGGAATAAAAAAAGCTGAACCACAACAAAGTAAAATCATCTTTTTTAATACAAAATGGTGAGCGCTTTCGCAATGGTAACCATTGCTTCATCAGATAGTTCATTCAAACAACAACAGCACTTAAATACTTTAATTTATTACAAGAACAACCAATCCTACCATTCAAAGTTAATTCAGCACTCAGCAATCAATTAATTACTATGGTTACATTTTGCCCTTGGTTAATTGCTAAAGTCAAAAAAATTCTGTTTAAAAAACCACATACACAAAATATAAAGACAAAGGCGTGGATAAATATAAATAAAATACATATGCTCATGTTCCCCATTTAGTAACTACATATGTGCATAGATATAAACATAAAAATATATATATAAAACATATATATAAAAGTATAAGCAGTACATACTCAACAGCTTAATGAATACATACATTATGCCTAATAACTGCACATGTTATCCACCTAGTATATACATATACTCTAATACATACATTTCAACAAATGCTTGTCTTTAATGATATCTGTGCTAAAAGCAGCTCAAGAAATACTGTCGTATTGACCCAAAGCCCTGCATATGTTTATGTAATCTTCTCTTGTTAAAATGGTATTATTATTATTTTTATTTTAACTTCTAGATTTTAGCACTGGCTTCAATGGAACACTATTGTTCAAACCCAGACCTCTATGTGCTCCTAAACGCAAAATCCATTTTACTTCCATATTTTCAGTAGTATTGACTATGTCCCCCAGGCTGCAGTGGTGCAGCAGTTAGCATTGTCGCTTCACAGCAAGAAGTTCTCCCGTTCGATTCTCGGCTGGAGCACCTTCTGTGTGGAATCTGCATGTCCTCCCTGTGGTCGAGTGACGTTAAAGAAATGCAGGTAGGTGCATGCGTGAATGGGCATGCCTTCTTTGAAGGTTGGGCGTCAGGCTGGCAACTCGGCACTGTAAAAATCCACTGACAATCATTAGCGGACGGGAGTTCTGCTGTGGCGACCCCTAACCGGGAAAGGCTGAAAGACTTTTTATTGACTATGTCCCCCATCCTACTGCTGACATTCTGGATGCATAATACCTGAAACAAAAATATATGGTCTGAAACAAAAATATAAGCCTTTCATGAAGTTGAGTCCTGGCTTTCAAATGCTAACCTAATCTTAAACCCTAAAAAAAAAAAAAAAAAATTAATGGTCTTCCTCCCTAACAAAGCTGCATCCCCCTCTAACACCTTCTTCATTACCTCAACTAACAATACCATCATCACTCCATCACTACACACTAAACATTTAGGAGTAGAAATAGACTGCAAACTCAAATTTGATATTCACATTTCCCAGGCAGTGAAAAGGGTACATAAAAAACTTGGTACTCTATATAGGAATAAACACTACTTTACCAAAAATACCAAAATAGCCATTGCACAAACACACAATCTCCACATTATTGTATGCAGTCTCCATCCTCACTACTCTCAAGAAAACTAAATTACAACAACTTGAATCCTGCTACAATAAAATTGTAAGATTTTCCACAAATTCACCAGCTAGATCGCACCACTGCCTCACACTGCCTCACACTGCCTCACACTGAAACAACTTAACTGGATAGAGCTCTCCCAACTCCTAAAATATATGCAACTAACAATGGACCACAACATTTGGTCAGAGCCACACTAAATACCAGCATTAGAAACTCTTCTTCAACCCTATGTTACCAGCAGACCACATACAAACAAATAAAAACTCAGTTATCCAAAAACCAAGCAGGGGACTCCCTATTTGCGAACTACATAGGTAAAATCTGGAATGAACTACCTGTAAACATTACCTCTATACAAGCCTTACCACTATTTAAAACTAGCCTAAAAATCATCTCCATAGTAAATCACTCCAACCCCGGCTGATATATAGGAACCCACTCTCAACTGCTCTCACCTAATGTAAAACACAGAAACTAAGATTATTTTTAACATCACAATGTGACCTGCCTCAAACAACATTCTTCCACTGATGTCTAAATTCAAGAGAAATTTACTATGATATCTTACATATACCACAATCTTATTCTCCTCCTGACTCTCTATACTCAACATCCCTGCATAAAATTCCTCTAATTTACTAATGGAATATTACTAGTTGCCATAACACATTGTATAACATTGTATATACTACATTGTATAACACTGTATATACTACATTGTATAACACTGTATATACTACATTGTATAACATTGTATATACTACATTGTATAACACTGTATATACTACATTGTATAACACTGTATATACTACACTGTATAACATTGTATATACTACATTGTATAACACTGTATATACTACATTGTATAACACTATATATACTACATTGTATAACATTGTATATACTACATAGGTTCATAGGTTTATAGGTAGATACTAGGCTATTGGCCCTAGGGCCTATACAAGCCTAGCCAAAAATGTACCCTGGCTTTCGCCACCCAAGAAAATTATTTTCCTGTGCACTTGTCAAGCAGAGCCCCAGAGGTGATCCCCGGGGTGAATTTCCTATTACCCATCCAATCATCAAGATTTTTCTTGAAGAGTGCTAATGAGGAGTTCTGTTTGATATAGACAGATAGTTTGTTCCAGAGTATGGGAAGTCTCTGGGACAGGAATCTATCCCTCCAGCATGTTCTGTTTATTGTGGTGACAAGGTTTAGGTCCCTAGAGCGTGTAGCTCGGAGGGATTGGGATTTCTTTAAGTGGAGCATGTCCAACAGCTCTGGGTTTGACATAGCTTTGTATGTTAGGCAGAGATCGCCTCTGAGTAAGCAATATGCGACGGAGTAAAGCTGGAGTTTTTTGAGACGGTCTGCGTAAGGCATCTGTTTGAGGCCAGTAATCCTCTTTGTGAGGTATTTTTGCAGCCTTTCCAGTTGTTGTAGATGTCTTGTGAGGTACATACCAAAAGGGCGTTGTACTCTATAATGGGTCTAATGAGTGATGAGTAGAGGGGAACAATGACCTCATTTTTTCTGGATGAGAAACCTTTTGTGATGAGGTGTGCCACGTAGAAGGATTTCCTGACCACTGTGGCAATGTGATTATCAAAGGAGAGACTACTGTCCACCTGTGTCCCAAGGTCTCTTATCACACTTTTGGTGTTAAGTAGACTACCGCCTATGTGGTAGTTCATGGGTACAGAATTTTTACCAAAGGGGATGACAATGCACTTTTTGGCACTGAGCTTGAGACCATGTCTTTGACACCAGGCATCTGTCTCAGTGAGGCCCTTTTGTAGGATGTCCACATCGTTAGGAATTTCAATTATGGCTCCTAGTTTGTAGTCATCTGTGAATTTAGTTAGCCAAAGACCTTCTGTGTTAGCCTGTACTTCAGAGAAGTAGATACCAAACAGGAGAGGACCCAGGACTGAACCCTGTGGTACTCCACTTGTCACTGGTCTGAAGTCTGATTTGGAGTCTGCTACTTTCACAGTGTGAGTTCTTTCAGTAAGCCAGTTGGCAACCCATCTTGTGACATAGGGATTTATACCTAGTTTAGTGAGTTTATCTATAATTCCAGAGTGGGGGGTGGTGTTGAATGCCTTGGCGAGATCTAGATAGGCTGTGTAAACCACCTTACCCTCATCTATGGCTTTGGTGACTACTTCAAAGAAGTCTATCAGGTTTAGGAGACATGATCTGCCTTTTACAAACCCAAACTGTGTGGGGTCCAGGGTTTGGAGATCTCCAATGTCTTTGTTTATGAGTTCCATGATGATACATTCCATGGCCTTGCAGACGAGGCTAGTCAAGCTAATGGGGCAGTAGTTCCCGGGGTCTGTTGTGGCCCCTCCTTTGTGGAGTGGGATAACTGTCGTGGTGCGCCATTCAATGGACACAAAGCCTGAGGTGAGGCTATGATTGAACATGGTACTTAGGTGGGGTGCCAGTTCATTCTGTAGTTCATGTAGAAGGCAGCCTGGGATGTTGTCAGGTCCCATGGATGCTGTGTTCTTGGCTTTGGAGAGTGAAGTTTTTACCTGTGCAGCCGTGATTACAGGAACTTTGCATTCTTCCGGTATAAAGATGGGCCCTTTAGGGGGTGAGAGGGGGGTAAAGTTAGCACTGAACCTATCTGCCAGGATGTTGGCAATATCAGTTGGTTCTGTATATTTAGTGTCATGTGCTGTAACTCAGAGCAGATCTGAGTGTTGCCATTGAGATTTTTGACATAGCTATAGAATGTTTTGTGGTTGTCTTTAGAATCAGTGGCAATTTTGTTTTCATAACTAGCTTTGGAGGATTTTATGAGGGATCTCAGCTTCTTACTGAGGCTGACCAGGGAGTTCCTCCAATCATGGGATTTTACTCTTTTTTGCAACAGTTTCTTTCTTCTGTTGTAGAGTTTGTTTGTGGCAGAAGACCAACAGATTGGCTTCCTTTTTTTGGAGGATAGCATCTTGGTTCTGTTAGGGATAGCATGATCCATGCACTCATGTAAGTGCTTATAAAAGTGCATTTGTGTAGGATTCAGCAGTCGTACCTCTATTGTCCATCTGCATGGGTGTCATGAAGTTTGCCACTTCTGTCTTAAGAAGCATGAAGTTGGCTTTGGAGAAATGTTTTATGGTTGTTTTCCTGATGGGTGGTGGGAGTGGGATGTGGATGTCTAGGGTGATTAGCTTGTGGTCAAATCTGACCAACGAGGAGCTGACCTCTGGTGTGGAACACCGGTCACCCATGTTGGTGATGACCAGGTCTAGGATATTGCTGCCTCTGGTGGGGGTGTGGATAAGTTGGTCCAAAGCGTTGGAATTGATGATTTCCAGAAAACGTTGAGCAAAAGAGTTGGTACATGAGTATTTTTCCCAGTTAATGGTAGGGTAGTTGAAATCACCCATTATTAGAGTGATGGGTTGTACCTTAATATTTTCCAGTTATCAATAAAAGAGGAGTGGGAATCCTGGGGCATAGTGGGGAGTCTGTAGCAAGCTACAATCTGGATTGCAGTTTTGCCCAGAGTTAGTTGAACTTGGATAATCTCGGATGCATTATGCTGAGCAACTAGCTTGGAGGTGTGGATATCCTTAATGAATATGGACACGCCTCCACCTTTAGTGTTTCGGTCCGGGTTTGGTGGCCGAAAGGTGTGGTATGAATTATAGCCTGGTAATGCAGGGGTGCTCTCTGGAGCTTTGAACCAGGTCTCTGTCACTGCACAGATGTCAATGTTCTCCATTTTAAGGAGTGCCTCGAGTGAGTGCATTTTGAGGTTTAGACTTCTAGCATTGAGTATCATTGCCCTCAGATTTTGCTTGCCACCTGTTACGGTGGTGAATTTGTCATTTGAATCTTGCCTAAAAAAGGCACTATAAGGGTGGCAAGAGCCTTTGCCAGTATCCGGAATCCCAAGGGAGACAGGTGCAGGCCATCTCTGGCAAAGCAGCGTGGTCTGTCGATCATGTCATCCCAGGCAGACAGATACTGGATTCCCTTAGAATGACACCAGAAGCTTATCCAATTGTTAAAGTCAATCATTTTGTCCTTGTACTGTGGTGTCATTCTGGGTGATGGCAGGAGGCTACTCAGGGCTAGGGTCATACTGGCCTGGGCTACAAGATCAGAGAGCTCCTCCATGTCTCTTTTCATGTAGTCCAGGGAGGTACATCTCAGGTCATTCACACCAACATGGACAATGACAGAGTCATATTTGTACTTGTTGTGGAGTGACCTGAGTCCGTGCGTTATGTGGCGGATCCTGGCACCTGACAGGCAGCTGACAGTAACTTTTTCCTTGTTTAGCCTGGTGAGTGGAACATCAGTGTGCCTGACTATAGAGTCACCTATGACTAGAATGTTGGGTACGTTATGCCTTATAGGCTGTAGTTGAGTGGCACACTGAGTATGTGGACTATGCGTCATTTGGGTTGTGTTGGGTGGGTGGAGGTTTCTTGCATTTCTGCTTTGGAGGTCTCTGTTGTTCGGGCAGATTAGTACAGAGAGCCTCCGCGAATGTAGGTGTGTGTTTTGTGGTTCTGTGTGTGTGTTTTGGTGGTGTAGGTTTTGAGGGACTATGTGATGAGTGTGGTGCGGTGCAAGTGTTTACCTTCTCCTCTTGACTGTCTAGGCCTGTCTTTGGTAAAGAGAGCTTTGCTTCCAGTTTGGCTATATGAGTGCATCTCTCACAGGTCATAGTGTTGGGTGGTAGGAGGAGAGGGTTGTCTGTGTACATGAGGCAATTGCTGCATTGTCCCAAGATGCTTAGATTCATCAGGTAGACAGGAGAAAACACTGGGAGCTGACCTTTAGACATGCCTGAATAGGTGCTTATTTATTAAGTACTAAAAACTGTTTTCCTCTAGACAAGTGAGGAAAGTTGAGTGCTGTAGTAATTTGTAACTTATTTAGTGCTTACAATGAGTTCTGAACAAGTGCTGAGATCAAAGAAACAGATGAGTGCTAAAACTAAAAAGCTGGCTAGTTGCAAGGGAAATTTTGAAAAACAGACTTTATGGCGCCAGGAATAGTTTAACCCCAGTTAAGTGGGGGCTTAGGAGCTCACAAACAGTCCTGGACACAGCAAATCCATATCTGACCTGCCACAGGAAAGGGGGGAAGCAAGCTTAGAATTTTTTTTTCCCCAGTAGAGTGGAAATGGAGAAAGCTGGAACAGAAGTTAATTCAACGTTAAGAATCTGAGTGGGTTGGCCTTCACAAATGTTCTCTATTAGATTGAGTGAACTAATGACACTAGACTGGGAGGAGTGTCACAGATCAAATATACAGTATGGGCGGGCAACTGCAAAGCCACCAAGTATAAGAACACACAACACTAGGGAGGGTGGGTGGTAAACAATTACAGTTCCTAGCTGTAGCCACTAAATGAAAGTTTTAAACAGATCAAGGAGCCGATTAGAGAATGCTTTTAACAGATAGAAATGCACAGAAACGATCGGATAGAGCAATCACAAACAGAAAATACAACTCTCAGTATGAAAAAGCAGTTTACAGTTAAGTATTGTATAACGTTGTATATACTACATTGTATAACATTGTATATACTACATTGTATAACACTATATACTGCATTGTATAACACTGTATATACTACATTGTATAACATTGTATATACTACATTGTATAACACTGTATATAATACATTGTATAAGACTGTATATACTACATTGTATAACACTGTATATACTACATTGTATAACACTGTATATAAGTTCATAGGTTCATACTAGGTTATCTGCCCTAGGGCATTTATAAGCCTAGCCAGAGTGTGTTTGGCTTTCACCACCCATTTTAAATTAATTTTGCTATGCCCTTTTTCGAGGTTAGTATACTGTGCCTCTGTCTAACAGTGACACAGAAGTGATACCCGGGGTAAACCTACGATCTCCCATCCACTCATCAAGATTCCTCTTGAAGAGAGTCAATGAGGGACTCTGCCTAACCTGGACTGGGATTTTATTCCAGAGTGAAGGGAACCTCTGGGTTATGAATCTGTCCCTCCAGCATGTCCTATTTATTTTAGTGCTGAGGTTCATGTATCTCGAGCGCATAGCTCGATGGGATTTGGATTTTCTGAGGTGCAGCATGTCCATTAATTCCGGGTTGGACATGGCTTTATACGTCAGGCACAGATCGCCTCTGAGCAGGCGGTATGCCACTGAGTAGAGCTGGAGTTTCTTTAACCGGGCAACATATGGCATCTGTCTGAGCCCTTTGATCCTCTTGGTGAGGTACTTTTGGGTCTTTCCAGTTGCTGCAGGTGTCTGGTAAGGTATATCCCAAAAGGGGCATTGTACTCAATTATGGGCCTGATGAGGGATGAGTAAAGAGGCACGATAACCTCCCCTGATCTAGATGTGAATCCCTTCATGATTAGGTGGGCTATATAAAATGTTTTTCTAACCACTTTGGCCACGTGGTTGTCAAATGACAGATTGCTATCAACTTGGGTCCCCAGGTCCCTAATTACTTCTTCTGTACTTAATGGATTATCACCTATGTGGTAATTTGTGGGCACTTTGTTTTTGCCAAAGGGGATGACTATACACTTTTTGGTGTTTAGCTTGAAGCCATGGCTCTGGCACCAGTTGTTTCATAGTTTCATAGTTGAGTACTAGGCTATCTGCCCTGGGGCATTTGTAAGCCTAGCCATAGTGATGTGGCTTTCGCCACCCCATGAAATGGTACAAAAATGCACAAAAATGCACAGAATAGATTTAGAATACTGTGCCTCTGTCTAGTGGTGACACAATGAAGGCCCCCTTATATAATAGAATTAGTTTACTGTGCCCCTGTCTAGCAGTGACACAGATGTGACCCCTGGTTTAAACTTACGATCTCCCATCCACTCATCAAGATTTCTCTTGAAGAGAGTCAGTGAGGGGCTTTGCCTAACATGAACTGGGATCTTGTTCCAAAGCATGGGAAGCCTCTGGGTTATGAATCTATCCCTCCAGCATGTCCTATTCATACTTGTGCCGAGGTTTAAGTCTTTAGCTCTCGTGGTCCTGATAGATTTGGATTTTTTGAGGTGGAGCATGTCCATCAGATCCTGATTGGACATGGCCCCATACGTCAGGCAGAGATCACCTCTGAGCAGGCGGTATGCTACTGAATAGAGCTGCAGTTTCTTTAGTCTGGCAGAATAAGACATATGTTGGAGACCCTTGATCCTCTTGGTGAGGTACTTTTGTGGTCTCTCCAGCTGTTGCAAATGCCGGGTGAGGTACATACCAAATGGGGCATTGTACTCAATCATGGGTCTGATGAGGGAGGAGTATAGGGGTACAATGACATCCTTGGATCTGGATGTGAATCCCTTCATGATGAGGTGTGCAAGGTAGAATGTTTTTCTAACCACTTTGGCAACGTGGGTGTCAAATGAGAGGTCGCTGTCGACTTGGGTCCCTAGGTCTCTGATTACTTTTTCCATACTCAGTGGGTTGCTGTCTATGTGATAATTTGTGGGTACTTTGTCTTTCCCAAAGGGGATGACTATACATTTTTTGACATTTAGTTTAAGGCCGTGACTCCGGCACCAGTTGTCCGTTTCTGTGAGGCCTTTTTGTAGGATGTATGTGTCCGCTGGTGTATCGACTATGGCGCCTAGTTTGCAGTCATCTGCGAACTTTGTCAGCCACAACCCTCCCATGTTTGTTTTAACATCTGAGAAATAAATGCCGAACAAGAGGGGTCCCAGGACAGATCCCTGTGGGACACCACTTGTGACTGGCTTTGAGTCTGACATTGCTCCAGCAATTTTAACTTTATGGGTTCTGTCCCTTAGCCAGTTTGCAACCCATCTAGTGACATAAGGGTTTACGTTTAAGCTGGTGAGCTTATCTATGATGCCTGAGTGGCGTATTGTGTCGAAGGCCTTAGCCAAGTCCAGGTAGGCTGTATGGACTGCTTTGCCCTCATCAATGGCTCTAGTGACTGTTTCAAAAAAGTCAACCAGGTTCAAAAGGCAGGATCTGCCCTTTACAAAGCCGAACTGGGTGGGGTCAAGTGTCTGTAGGTCCCCTATGTCTCTGTTTATGAGTTCCATAATGATTCTTTCCATAGCTTTGCAGACCAGGCTGGTTAAGCTTATGGGGCGGTAGTTCCCAGGGTCTGTAGAGGTACCCCTTTGTGGAGTGGGACCACTGTTGCTGTACGTCAGTGTTCAGGTACATATCCTGTAGTAAGGCTAAGGTCAAATAGCATTTTATGTGCGGGTTTAGCTCCTCTTGGAGTTCACGTAGCACGCAACCCGGGATACCGTCAGGTCCCATTGATGCTGTGTTTTTAGATTTGTTGAGGGCGGTTCTCACTTGGACATCTGAGATGACAGGGAGATTACATTCAGCTGGGATAAGTATTTCTTCTTTTGGGGGTAAGGGAGGGGAGAAATTTGCACTGAACCTGTCAGCCAGAATGTTGGCAATATCTATGGGTTCAGTGTATTTTTTGTTGTTGTGAACTAACTCTGAGCATATCTGAGGGTTTCCGCCCAGGTTTCTAACATAGTTGAAGAAGGCTTTGTGGTTATCTTTAGTGTCCTTAGTGATTTTTCTCTCAAAGTTGGCCTTGGATGTTTTTATGAGAGAACGTAGTTTTCTGCTAATGTTGATCAGAGATGTCTTCCCTTTATGGGATTTTGCTCTGTGGTGCAGTAGCTTCCTTCTTTTGTTATACAATTTGTTAATGGCTGAGGTCCACCAGACAGGACGCTTGCCTTTGGTGGAGAGGGACTTGGATTTATTTGGGATTGCATGATCCATGCATTCTTGGAGATGTCCATAGAAAGCATTTGTGAAGGATTTGGCATTGTGGGATGTGGTATCCACTGGCCCAGTGGGCTTAAAGGATACCATCTCAGTCTTAAGAAGAGTGAAGTCTGCTTTTGAGAAGTTTTTCACTGTGGTCTTTTGTGCTGGGGGTGGAGGTGGGATATGTATATCCAGGGTGATTAGTTTGTGGTCAGATCTCACTAGTGAGGGGCATACCTCCGGTGTGGATCATTTTGTCCCCATGTTTGTGATGATCAGGTCTAGTATATTATCTCCCCTAGTGGGAGAGGTGACTAGTTGTTCCAGTGCATTTGAATTTATGAATTCCAGGAACCTTTGGGCTAGGGTGTTAGGGCTAGAATAATGTACCCAATGTCTGTTTCTATGAGGCCCTTTTGGAGGATGCTTGTGTTGGCTGGAGAGTCGATTATGGTGCCCAGTTTGCAGTCATCTGCGAACTTGGTTAGCCACAGTCCTTCCGTGTTGGCCTGTACCTCCAAGAAATATATACCGAACAAGAGAGGTCCCAGGACTGATCCTTGTGGGATGCCACTTGTAACTGGTTTGGAGTCTGACATGGCTCCAGCAATTCTAACCATGTGGGTTCTGTCTTTGAGCCAGTTTTATACTACATTGTATAACATTCTATATACTATATTGTATAACATTGTATATACTACATTGTATAACATTCCATATAATACATTGTATAATATTGTATATACTACATTGTATAACACTGTATATACTACTGTATAACATTGTATATACTACATTGTATAACATTGTATATACTACATTGTATAACACTGTATATACTACATTGTATAATATTGTATATACTACATTGTATAATGCTGTATATACTACACTGTATAACATTGTATATAGTACATTGTATAACATTGTATATACTACATTGTATAACACTGTATATACTACATTGTATAATATTGTATATACTACACTGTGTAACATTGTATATACTACTGTTACGTATCTTGTACTGATTTATATTTCATCACATTTAAGTTTTTGACCTTTGATACATTGTATTACTCCATTTATGACCATGTTCTTCTTTATTCTTATTTGGTGTGTCTGCTTACTAACTGGAGCTTTTCTCCTTCTTGTATTGATTTATATTTAATCACATTTAAATGTATGACCTTTATGTCTTGTATTACTCTGTCTAATTACTAACTGGAGCTTTTCTCCCTGGGCCTCCGCTGAAAAAGGACATTTGTCCAGTCGGACCTTCCCGGTAAACAAATGTAAAACAAAAATAAATAATAAATAAATTTGCAAAGGGACTGTGTGAATAATTCTGCATAGGCAGCTGTGGTCTTGGGGTTAGGGGTAGCCTTAAAGTTTGACAAGCTGGCACTTGTATGCAACACTCTCCTATGTTGGTGATTACCAGATCCATTATGTCTGATCCTCTGGGTGGAGCATGCACTATCTCTTCCAGGGTGTTTCTGTTAATAAAGTCTAGGAAGCATTATGCCTGTGAATTTGAGGCACTGAAAGATTCACAGTCTATACAGGGGTAGTTAACGTCACCCATGAATACGGTGTTTGGTTGGGTGGTGAGTGCCTTTAGTAGGTCTAGGTAAGAGTTATAAGACCCTAAGCATAGATGATGACCTGTAGCTAGCCATGACATGGTGAGGGACCTTATCAATGGTGACTTGCACTTGGATAAGCTCCATGCTATTAATACTTGCAATTCACTTTTACTTGTTTTCTTTGGCAATTTTGCTTCCTTGACTGCTATTACACAGCTATGTAACCTGGCCTAGTCTTTCAATAAGGCTTGGGCTACATTTGCAAGCAAACAATTATTCTGATCCCTGCTGTAGTTCTAAAAACAAACAAACAAAAAAAAATAAGCAAGGGAAGTAATGTTATTTTCTTTCTCTGTGCCTGCACTTACTTTTTTTTAGCTATTTACATCTGCCTTCTGTAGTGTCTGTTATGTTTTTGCATTTTAGTTAGTGATTTGATTTCCTATTTTGAGAAATCTGTAGGCCTGGTGTTTTTCTACACACCTACCAATTTCCTGTTGTGTGTTTTTTAACTTGGTGGGTTTTGAGTTGCCCGTCGCTACTGTACATTTAGCTTTATACGCCCATCCCCATCTTATCTCATCTACTCATTATATTTGGCACTGAGAAATCAAACTGGAAAAGCCTTTCTCATAGATTCTTATAGCCTCTGTTTCATATCACCCCACTGAGCGTACACTGCAATATCTCTCTGTACATAAAACACTGTAGTCAGTGGGTGTAGCGATTTCAATGATCAATGCTACTCTTCTTTCAATGGACTATTATATCTGGTTTACTCACATCTGTTTTTTGAACTGCTGGTAATGGATGATCCCGTGTGATATAAACTTCATCATTTTCTATGATGCTTTGTGGCTCATGTTTCCAGTGTTTTTCAGCTACCTCAGTATCATAATGTTTGTACAATCCCCAGTGCAACAGTCTTGCCACATTACTATGCCTTTCAGTATACAGTCCTTCTGCCATTACTGTATCACAACCAGCAACAAGATGTGCGACTATTTCCAATTCTGTTTTACAAAGCCTACATGTTCAATGGATTTTGTAAACCAATGTGTATGTAGTCTACTATCCTGGGCCGCCAATATTAACCTTTCGTCTTTTCGTTTAAATTCACCTCTCCTTAACCATTCCTGCATTCAAACCTGATCAACATGAGGTTGTTCCAAGAGTTTTCTATACTTGCAACTATATTTACGCATTTTCCACATTTCTTGCCTTCTCATCTAGTCCTTCACCTTATATTCTTTCTTTTGTTTTTTGGCACATTCAGCTGCTGCCTGGTTTTTATCTACTTCTGGTTTGATTTCCATTCCCACTTGATGCCGATATGCTTCTGCTAAACTAAGCAGGGAAGTCATCTTAGACTTATACTCCTCATGTTTCAACTTTCACTACATTTGGGTCTTGTGAGGTCAGCATATATGTACGTAGCCCCACAATTGCAGATCTATACATGTAATCAGTTTCAAGGAGGCCTATACCACCTTCAGAATGGGGAAACCTCAAAAGGAGTACACAGCAGTGTGCTGAACTGGTGGTTAATGGTGCCACATTCACTGAGCCAGGTGATATCGTGAATCTGTTGGATAACAAATTCATTTCTAACTTTACCCCAACTCACCCCCAGCCACCCCCAAGTAATACCCTCAAACATACCCACTCCAACTACAAATAGAGAGCATGTCCTGGCTGTGACTGCTATGGCCAAGAACACAGCCTCAATGGGCCCAGATAATATCCTGGGATGCCTACTGAACAGTCTTCAATATGACTTATCAGGGCCACTGGAGTCACTATTTAACTACAGTCTCAAACCAGGCTTTGTGCCATGAAGCTGGAGGACTGCAATGGTCATCCTCCTTCATAAGGGTGGACTATGAACAGATCCCAGAAACTACAGACCCATTAGTCTCACGACTCTTATTTGCAAATCCTTGGATAGAATTATCATGGAAATGATCAACAAAGACATTGGAGATATCCAGACACTGGATCCAACCCAGTTTGGCTTCATCAAAGGAAGGCCATGCTTACTGAGCCTGGTGGACTTCTTTTAAAAAGTCACCAAGGCAAATGTTGAGGGTAAAATGGCACATACTGCCTACCTTAATCTGGCTAAGGCATTTGATACAATACCCACTCAGCCATTGTTAAGAAACTTATGGAATTAGGCATAAATCCCCTACATAATGCTCTGGATAACCACCTGGCTACTAGCTAGGACCAAAGAGGTTAGGATTAGTGAGACCATCTTCACAAACAGGCAATTTACCAGTGGAGTCCCTCAGGGCTCTGTGCTGTACCCACTCCTTTTGGCATTTACTTATCAGAAGTCAAAACCAATGTCAAAGGCCCCTGGCTGATCGAGTTTGCAGATGAATGCAAACTGGGAGTAGTCATACAATCCCCACATGATGCAAACATCCTACAGGAAGGTGCAACACAGACAAATGACTGGTGCCAAAGCCACAGCTTAAAACTTCATACCAAGAAATGCATTATAGTATTTTTCAGAAGTCGTCCACCCCAGGAAACTATGTCATTGAAAAAACACCCTTAAGAGTTGACTTACTAGTCTGGGATCTGACCAACATGTGTCCAAGGTAGTAAGAAAATCTTTCTGTGTTGCTCAACATGTAGGTACGGGCATGGCATCTAGGTCCAGTGAAGTCATCATACCACCATACCTGGCCCTCTTCAAACACCATCATAGAGCAGAATGCCCCTTCAGTACATACCTAACCAGAGACATGCAGAAGCTGGAAAATCCGCAAAGGTTCCTTACAAAAAGAATATGGGGCATAAACACAGCGTCCTATATGAATCACCTCCAAGCCCTATCTCTATACTCGGTATCATATAGACTACTGAGAGGTGATCTCTGCTTGGCTTTCAAGTTATCCATGGACCCCATTCTGATGAAGCTTTTGCACATCCACAAAACAAACTGCATCAGAGTTACTAGAGCTAAAGACCTAAATTTTGCTTGCAACATAAAAAAGCCATGTTTAACCAATAGATATGTATCTCAGACAATTCCCATTCTCTGGCATAGGCTTCCCATCTATGTGAAACAAAGCCCGTCCATAACCCTGTTTAAGTGTAACTTGAATAATTTGATGGGAAATTGCAAATTCACCTCTGGTCTAGGGCCTATGTCTTTGATGGACGAAGTAGACAGTAAATCATGTCATAACCAAAAATCACTCCCTATGTGAATGTCTAAAACATGAAACTTGAGGGTCACATTTGGGTTGCACGGCTAAGCTTATAAAGGCCTTAGTGGTCGTTAGCCTAGTATGCACCTATGAACCTATGAACATCCAAGGTCAAGGTAAGAATAACCCAAATGAGATGGTAGGGTGCTTACCTCTGAATATCTGGTCAGATGTACCTGTACCTGTGACAGAGTTCCCTAATGTGATGAGTACATCAGTGACCCCTCTGAAAGGTACTATTTCTTCCTTCTCTTTGATTTAAAAGAAAAAAAATGTGAGCAAAATAACAGCTGGTAAATATGTGCATTTTTTTCTATAGCAGCTTTTAAATATCTCAGTGCCTTATTAAAATATCACATGAATAAGTAAAGGTTTTTATGGAAGTATATATTTTAAATAATAAAACTCACTTTTATTAATAGTTTTGTGTCTTTTCCTTTATAAATCCATGGATGATGATTCAAACTGAACCTATCACTTTTTGCACACTATTAAGTGATAGGTTATAACCCAAATCAGTTTCTGGACTGTACAAAACAATAAACAAATGCAGTTGTTACATGCTGTTTGCATAAAGATTTGTTTATTGTATTTCTCCATATAAATATTACCTGCAAAGCAGAATTTCACATATTGGAAAGTAATTAAATATAATTCTTCCAGCAAAAAAATATAACTATGTCTCCAGATATTTTCAAAACCCATGGAAAGTAATATCACATCTGTAATAACACGTATTTTTCTAACTGTGATTTTTGGCATGCATGGTTTATGTTTTGTAATCTGAGTGAAAATTGACTGGTTTCTAGCAGTTGTCAAGTGTATAAATGAATGAATACAAAAAACTATATATATATATATATATATATGTAAAACAATGTACTTCAGAACACTGAATTACACAAATGGCTAATCATCGATCCCAAAAGATCAAAAGCCAAAACACTGAAAAAACAAAACAGTTATGTTTTTTGCACACCTCCCACACCCCTGCTAATTATATATACCAAAGTGAGATTGTACTACAGTGGGGAAAGGGCAAATTTCCCCAATCTCCACTGTTCACAATCTTGCATGGACTTAATACAGGCAGAAGCGATCAAATGAGTTTCAATCACTTTTGCCACAGTAAAGAACGTTCAGCATTACAAATTTCGATTATATGTAAGATTTCCATGCATGGGCATCCTGCATTTGGTATAAATGCAGGCTTATCGACATCTGTTTAACTGACTGCATTTCGTCAATATATGCAGATGGTCGACAGTTGTATGAGATCGACAAGCCCCAGATAGCAAATATTCCCTTTATCCGGGGATTACATGATCTCATAGTTAGTATACATAATTAGCAGGGGCTGTGGGGGCATAGCTCTTCATATGGGGTGTGCAGGGGGGCTTCCCCTGCAAAAAACAAAGTTATTTGTTTTTTTTTTTGTTTGTTTCTTTCTTTGAAAATTTCAGGCACCAAGGTACTTTTTCAGTGCAGGCATGGCAATGTGTTGATGTTCGGTTTGTTGATCTTTTGGGGTGGACGTTTCAGAGGTCAATGTATGGGCTACCCAACTAAAGTGAGTACTCTCAGTAATAGTATATGGACCAGTTTTGTACTTGACACTCACATTCTAGTAAGCAGTTCCTCTGTTGCATCAACAATGTAAAATAAGGGCAAATGCATCAGTGATGGTGCTTTGCCAATCATTTTTTTTTTTTGCTGGCATTAAGACATTTGATTATGTTTTCCACTGATAAAATAAAAACAGAGGGAGAACCAGCTTGTAAAGTTAAATAAATAATGTACATAGAACAAACTTCAGCAGTTCTTGACACTGTATAAGTTTTAAATAATGTGTTCTGTGTACATTAGGGTTTGAAATAATGGTTAAGGTCTTCACCTCTTAGACAAAAGCTACAGGGTTTGATTCTAACCTTGGGTTACTGACTAGGCTTAAAACAGCCCTTCGGAGCAGTTATTCTAATATTCAGTTGTGACTTATGAATGGACACCCATAACCACCTTGGGCCTAGCTTTGTTTCGGAGTTACATGTGTGGTGATAATGGTGATAGGGAGTATAAATTGAATAAAACATTACCAGGAAGCAGACATATCTAAATATGACATCATTAATGATAGTTTTTATTCCAGATCTGGGGTCTCCCCTCTCGAAGTTCCAAGTGTGCTATAATATTAGTTTTAATTCTTAGTCAACTCTTTCTCATTGTACAAACAATCTTTATGCACATTTCCCTAGCACATGGTTTAAGCAAATTAAACTATGGGTCTCCATTCATGACTAATATAGTCTTTAATTACTTCTTGGTATTTTTATAGCAGTTTCTAGCAACAGTAACTACTTGCCTTTTCTGCAGAGTGTACACCTTCCAAAAGCCTGAAATCTGATCCTTCCTTCTTGCAGAATAAATTGTGCAAATAGGCAACTCTGTGGGGGGTGTTGTATAAAACTATCACCCCCACAAACATAAAAATAAGATTTGTTACTGTGTGAGTCACATCAAATTTGTTGCATTTCAAATATCTCTGCTAGCATCTATTGTGACACTCACTGAACATAACCTAAAACCTCATTAGTAAGCACAGGCTGGAGACAGTACAGTTGTGTACACTTACCATAAATGTAGATGTTCGAGTGTATTCACTGCTGCAGTCATTACATCTGGGTTAACTGCTTGCAGTAGCCCTCAGTCAGCCTGATTAACAAAGTCTTTGGTCCTGTGTCGGTTGCTGTCCCTTCTTCCATGATGTCAGGTCGTCAGGGGTATAAAACATGCAGCCGATGCCATTACATCAGTTTTTCTTGCCCCAGATGTCAGGTGCCCCCCTAATGGGAAGCAATTAAATCTATAAATACAAGGATATACCTCCAACAAAAAAGCAAATACACCAAAAAGCTTTTAGAGCATAGTAAGTGAGAGTAGAGATATAGCCAAAGGAAGAAAAGGGGGCTGGAGGGAGGGTAACCAGAACTGCAACAGTGAATACACTCAAACATCTACATTTAGAGTAAGTGTACAGAACTGTACTATGTTCTTCGTGTTTCACTGTTGCAGTCATTACATTTGGGTAAATTCCCAAAGCTAAGGTTGGGAGGAGGAATTCTGAATAGAATTAGGACCAGCTATAAGGCCCTGCAAGACTGCAGTGGCAAAACCAGCCCTGGATTTAGAGGAAATTGGCAAATGATAATGCTTGGTGAAAGTATGTACAGAACTCCAGGTAGCAGCTTCTAGGATGTCCCTAGTAGGAACGCCCCTGTGAAAAGCTGCAGAGGTAGATGCAGCCCTGGTTGAAAGGGGTCTGATGCCCTGTGGGATAGGTTTTCCATGGTGCTTATAGCAGAAATGAATGCAGTGGCCTATCCATTTTGAAATGGTTTGTTTTGAAATAGCTTTCCCCTCTGTCCCTGCAGCAAATGCCACCAACAGTTGTTCAGATTTCCTTTGAGGTTTAGTCCTGTCCAAGCAGAATCTAAGCTGTCTGTGCACATCTAAAGAGTGCAGTATCAGTTCCCTTTTGTTCTGTGGGTTAGGAAAGAAGGTAGGCAAATGAATGGACTGATTAAGAGCCACACTGCATACCACCTTGGGCATGAAGGAGGGATTGGTTCTGAGGGACACCCTGTCCACATGAAAGATGATGAAAGGTTCCACTGCCATAAGGGACTGTAATTCAGATACCCTTCTTGCAGAAGTGATTGCCAAAAGGAAAGCTGTTTTCCAGGAAAGGAATTTTAAATCTGCAGTAGCAGCTGGCTCGAAAGGAGGAAGAGTGAGTTTTTCCAAGAGAAAGTTAAGATCCCAGGCTGGAGTGGGAGCTCTCCTGGGTAGCCTTACATTCTGGCCCCTCTGAGGAACTGCTTGAGCAGTGGGTGAGAGAAGAGGGGAGGCTCTTTGCTATAATGAGCTGAAATGGCTGAGGCATGAATTTTGATGGAGGAAAAAGACAAGCCCTTATGAAGCATCTCAGTCAAGTATTGCAGAATCTGAGGTAAACTGGGCACTGCTGCATTCATTCCTTGAGACTGGTTCCAAGCACAGAATCTTTTCCATTTTGCAGCATAAGATTTTCTAGTACTAGGCCTCCTTGCCTCTAAAATGATATCCATCACTGATTTACTGAGGAGTGGTAAAGGAGAGATTAGGTAACTAGCCAGGCTGCTGGGTTTAGGGTTTGCAGCTGAAGGTGCAGAATCTGGTTCTCCTGCTGAGACAACAGGGAAGGAGTCTGAAGCAGGTGCCATGGGGCCAAGCATGACACACTGCGCAAGAGGGGGTACCAGTGTTAGCGAAGCCAGTCTGGTGCAATTAAAAAAAATCTTTAGTAGTACCTTGAAGAGCAGAGGCAGAGGAGGAAAGGTTTTTCCAGCTGAAGGATACAGCATCCACTTTCCAAGCTTGCTTGTGGGGAATCCTTGTGCAAAATTTGTCCACTTGATGGTTCTGGGGGAGGCAAACAGGTCTATATCTGGGTTCCTCCATTTGCTTGTCAACATGTTGAAAATCCTTGGCTCCAGTTTCCATTCGTGTGGGTCCATGAGATTTCTGCTTAGTCCATCTGCCAGTGTATTTAGTTTTCCTGGCAGGAATTGAGCTTGTCGATTCACTTGGTAGCTCAAGGCTGTGTTTAATAATGCCATGGCTAGTCTGCAGAGGGGGTAAGAATGTGTACCCCCCTGCTTGTTTATGTACCACATGACAGTGGTGTTGTCCGTCTTTACCATTAGTTGTGCTGGAAGAATGTGGTCCTTAAAGGCTGTCAGAGCATTCTGTACAGCTAACATTTCCTTTTGATTTATATGCAGGTGCATTTGACTTGGGTTCCATTTGCCCTGAATGCACTTCTCTGCCAGGTGAGCCCCCCATGCATAGTCTGATGTATCTGTTGTTAAGATTTGTGCGGCAGGGGGAAATGTGAATGGCAGTCCCCTGTTTTGGTGGCAGGCCTCTGCCCACCAAAGGAACTCTAGGCGTACGCAAGGTATGATAGGAATCCTTGCTTCCAGATCCTGTGAATGTTGACACTATAGGCTTTTGAGATACCATTATAGTTTCCTCATATGCAGCCTTGCATATGGAATTAGAAGAATGCAGGAGGCCATGAACCCTAAGGCTTGCAGTATTTGCCTTGGAGATAGCTGGGTTTTTGTGGCCATTTGTTTGAAGTAAGTTGTCAAATTAATCCATTTCTCTGGCCTGAGGAAAGCCATCCGGGAAGTTGTATTTAAGCTTGCTCCCAGGAATATAATTTGTTGGCAGGGTACCAGATGGGATTTCTTTTTGTTTATGGTGAACCCCAGACAAGTCAGTACCCTTTGAACAAAGGCCAGATGATTCATAAGAATGTCCTTGCTTTCTGCCTGAATTAGACAATCATCCAGGTATGGGTATATTTGAATATTTATTTGCCTGCAAAATGCAATGACTGGAGCTAGGCACTTTGTGAATACCCTGGGCACAGTAGATAAGCCAAAGAGCAGTGTAGAGAACTGATCATGCATGTAGCCTGCTTTGAAGCGTAGGTATCTTCTGCAAGACTCCCTGATAGGGATGTGCAGGTATGCTTCTTTTAAGTCTAGTGTTGCCAACCATGCATCCTTGCCTAGCATAGGAAGCAGCATTTTGAATTTTGGAATCACCAGAAAGGTGTTTAGAATAGAAAGGTCCAGGATAGGACACCATGTATTGCCTTTTCTGGTTACCAGGAAAAGTCTTGAATAGAAACCTTGTCCCTTTTCCTCTTCTGGTACCAGCTGAATAGCTCCCACGTTTAAGAGAGAGAATACTTGATTTTGGGCCTCTGCCCACTGATTTGGGGGTAGATCTGGCCACCCACTTGGTGTTGGTAACGTGTGGAAATGAAATCTGTATCCTTGGGACACTATATTTAAAACCCATTTGTCCTGGGTAATGAGTCACCAGTTTTTGGCCTGCAGACCAATCTTTCCGCTTAAAGGAGCATTCAGCTGGGAAGTGCTTGGAAGTGTAAACTTTCTTACTCCATCTATCCAGCGCCCTGGAGTCTCTATCAGAGGGGGTAGGATTTTTTAGCAGTGGAAGCCTTAATGCCTTTGGGTCCCTTTGAAATAGTCTCTGGATCCGCAATAGGATTTTTAAAAAGGAACTTGTGAGAATCAGGAACCCTGTAATATTTGTCAGGTTTTCTGGGAGCAGGAGGCAAAGAATCAGGGGCCAAACTAGATTCTGAGAAAGCATCATCAACAGTGTCCAGTACAGGAGGTATAGCTAAAGGCCTATGCTGAGGCAGGAGCAAGAAATCCCTAAGCCTCTTTTCTGAATCAGAAAAATCCTGGCTTTCCCAGTGGAAATGTTCCCTTAGAGTATGTAAGGTTTCACCAAAAGAAAAATCCTCAGGAGGGGAAGCAGAGGGAATACAGTCCTTTGCATCAGAATCCTCATAAGTAGATAAGGGTAAATCCAGATCATCAGAAGAATCAGAAAAATCAGAATCCTGGTCAGAAGATTCATAAACAACTTCAGTCCTTGGTCTCTTTGGGGGGGGGGGTGGCTTCCCCTGATTAGAGTTATAAGATCTTCAGCCATTCTTATCATTTGTTTTTTAGGCATAGAGACCTGAGCATGTGGCCTGGGTGTCGGTTTCTTAGGCATGGTTCGAGACTTTGGCCTAAATGAAGAATAAGGCCTCGGTTTAATATGCAAGTCCATAGGTCTGAATACACCCTCAGAAGCTGGTGCTTGCACAGCAGCTCCGGACCCATCCAAGGAAGAGACATCCACAGGTTCGACAGTTGAAGCATATCGTGGCATACCGGACTCCGAATGGATCTCAGTAGAGGCCTGCAAGTCAGAAGTAGCGAGTATCAGGGGCTGCGAAAGCGCCTCACTGACTACCGGCGAACTGGCGACTGGCTTAGGAAAAGCATCATCGGCAGCTTTGGACCTCGGTGGCCTGTCTCTGTCTTTATCTTTGCGTTTTCTCAGAATCCCTGTAGTCAGAAGGCTAACCGACAACATTTCTGGACAATTAAAGCGAGAACCGAAATATTTAGAAGCGAAAATATACCAACGACGGATATTGCGCTGTTTAAATAAAGCACAAAACCGACAGCAAGGTATGTCGTGGTCGGTTGCTAGACAAGGAATACAGTACGAAGGAAAAACTTTGTGAGGTATTTGCTTTCCACAAGTAATGCAATTATTAACTTTTACTGACATTGGTAAGGAGCAAGAAAAACTTTCCCCAACAGGGTACTTAGCTTTAGTTGAAGACTTTGGTTCTGAAACTCGAAAACGAAAATTTCAGGAGTCGGCCGACCGGCACTTGCGAACTGTTCCTGCTTCGGGCACCGCACGGCAAGAAAGACTGATGTAATGGTGTCAGCTGCATGTTTTATACCCCTGACAACCTGATGTCATGGAAGAAGGGACAGCAACCGACGCAGGACCCAAGACTTTGTTAATCAGGCCGACTGAGGGCTACTGCAAGCAGATAACCCAAATGTAATGACTGCAACAGTGAAACATGAAGAACATTGTCAGCGAAACGAAGAAGTTCTTTATATATCACTTCTAATTAGCACCCAATTATCATGAACAGGAATGCCCCACACTGAGTTCTCTGATAATGGGAGCAGGAAAAGCTGACATTTGTTCATTGTCTGACAAGATAAAGACTATTCTTTACCTTAAGGCAACACTGTAACCTCATTTTTATTTTTAAATGTGTGTGGCCTAGTGGTTTCTGACTAACAAAATGCACTTTTGTATAATGTAGTTTCTTGTGCACGATTCAACAGTGTAACTGTGCCTCTTATTACCACAGTTTTATTTAATTAGATAATTTACTTTTTCAGCCATGGTAATACTTCTATCTACAGAGTGAAGTTTTACTTCGAATGATAAAGTTATACCTCTGTAAAACATTATATATTACACTACATATTAAAGTAAATGGAGAGACATTGTTTAAACTCATCTTACGTTTTGAACATGATGTGCAAATATTTACAATGATTAATATTAATATGCTGCTTATGAGAAAGTTTTCTTTGTATAACAAGAAAATGGAAGTCAACACAAGAACCAACTTTGGAAGACTTCTTGAAATTGTTGGAAGAAACTGTAATTACTTGAAATCAAAGTCAAAGAACTGAGAATTACTCCTAAAAAATGGACCAATAATCTTTGGGGGAAAATCCTTGCACTTAGTGAGACATTAAATCTGGACTCAGACTAATCCCTCACGTGTAACTTATTCAAATTTATTGATTGTACAATATATCTGTCTCAATCTTTACATTATTAATTGTTCAGGCCAATTGTACATAGTGTATATAGAATGTTATAACATTTGTCAATATAGAAGACTGTAATAATTATTATTATATCTGGAAAATAAAAAGGAACTTCCCATACTATCGTTGTGAGTGGGACTCATTTTGGAAGAACACTTCCTATTTTCGTTCCAGGCAAAGAGGTGGCCTGGAGAAACAGGGAGGCAGATTGAGAGAAAAGGAGATGCTGGAGTAGTGAAAGAAATGAAAGAGAAACAAAATATCAAGACTGAAGAATGTGTGCAGGATTCGGAGGAAATGTCCTGTCAAAACCTGTTTGATGGAGATGACTCAGCAAATGATGGGTGTATAATTACAATCCTCCAGTCGGGAGGGTTGTGGGATGATTTACTTAAAGAAATGGTGGTGCAGAGTGAGCCAGGAAATGAAGAAGATGTTTCCTGGGTGGACATTATGGAGAAAATACAAAAGGAGGCTGCAGAACAATCCTGAAGAATTACAGTGAGATGGAAAAGAAAACATATGCAGAGAAAGTAAAGGAAGGCAAAAGTGAAGTAGCAGAAAAGAAGGCAAAAGAAAATGAAAAACAGGAGTATATGGTAAGGATTCAAAGTAAAGACAACAAAGAAATGGACAGATATGAAGCGAGAGACAATTTAATAGGTCCTTTCAGTGTAAAAGCACATGAGGTAACAGCATTTATTCATATTAACAAGAAAGACATTTTGTGACATTATATTTGAGACTGTTTTTTCAATGGAAAATTTTCTTGGAGAATATGAAAAAAGAAAGACTGTTACCCATGGAATCTTTATGTGATAAAAGCATTTTACAGGGAAACAAAAAAGAAGATTCATGTACAATTTTGAAGAGAAGTAGAAAGGGAGACTTTGAAAGAAAGGACATTGGATTTATGGACTGGTGGCTGGGATTGTAACAGCGTGTTAAAAATAAAAAATAAAAATATATACATATACCAAACATGATAAATGTAGAGGGGAACAGAGTGTTGTAAAATACTGGGGACAACCCAAAGGGTTTTTTTTCCGGAAAAGAAAGACCTTTCATAAGTAATTGGATAATCAACCTAGTTCAGTCCTAAACCAGTAGTAGAACACTAACATCATCTCATACAGTGGTCTCCAACCGCCGGGCCATGGAGCACTTGGAACTGGGCCGTCAGGTAAGTGAATGCCTGTATGAGAGTGTATGTGTCTGTCTGCATGTGTGAGTGAATGCGCGCATGAAAGCAAAAGAGTCTGTGTGTGTGTGAAAGATCAGGAGAGAGACAGCAATGTGTAAATGAATGCAGGAATGAATGAATGAAAAAGTGGCTGTGTGTGTGTGTGTGTGTGTGTGTGTGTGTGTGTGTGTGTGTGTGTGTGTGTGTGTGTGTGTGTGTGTGATCGTGAGAGTGACAGTGATGTGTAAATGAATGCAGGAATGAATGAAGAAGTGGCTGTGTGTGTATGTGTGAGATTGGGAGAGTGAGAGGGATGTATGAATGAATGTGTAAGTGGATGCGTGGCATGTGGTGTGAGATTGGGAGAGTGAGAGCGATGTAAGAATGAATGCATAAGTGGGTGTGTGGTATGTGGGTGTGAGACTGGGAGAGTGAGAGTGAAGTATGAATGAATGCGTAAGTGGGTGCGTGGCGTGTGAGTGTGACAGACAGTGAGAGCGATGTGTGAATGAATGCAGGTATGAATGTGGAAGTGACTGTGTGTGTGTTTGATCAGGAGAGAGAGTGAGAGCAGGTACGAATGAGGAAGTGACTGTGTGTGTGTGTGTGTGTGTGTGTGTGTGTGTGTGTGTGTGTGTGTGTGTGTGTGTGTGTGTGTGTGGTGTGTGTGTGTGTGATTGGGAGAGTAAGAGTGATGTGTGAGTGAATGCAGGTATGAATGAGGAAGTGACTATGACTGTGTGAGAGATCAGAAAAGAGTGAGTGATGTGTGTGAGTGAATGCGTGCATGAATGCAAAATAGGCTGTGTGTGTGTGTGTGTGTGTGTGTGTGTGTGTGTGTGCGTGTGTGTGTGTGCGTGCGTGTGTGTGTCAAGGGGGAGAGAGTGAAGAGTGAGAGTGATGTGTGTGAGTGAATGCGTGCATGAATGCAAAAGAGACTGTGTGTGTGTGTGTGTGTGTGTGTGTATGTGTGTGTGTGTGTGTGTGTGTGTGTGTATGTGTGTCTGTCATGGGGGAAGAAAGGGAAGAGTGAGAGTGATCCCTGGCAGCAGAAGCAATGAGGTCTGTGTAAGTCTGGACCATGCCACTGGACACATACCTCTCACCCTCTTAGAGCAAGAAATCTGGACAAAGCCAAAAATAGTGGGGGTACAAAGGCACGAAATAGGGACACTTTTAAGTACTGCTCTCACAAACTTAGAAAGTTGATAGAAATGCAGGTTTTGCATAAGCATGAATTTTCTGAAGGGTATGAAGTATGCAACTCAACTGACTATCATTATTTTCTGACTTCATCCTCAATGATATGCCAGTGATTTGCCAAAAAACAACAATTTTATGAGAAAAAGACGAAAAATATGAGGCAAAAATTTTGACATTCTGTGAAAATCTCTACAGTTGAGAGCTATGCTGGACAGAGCCAAATAATAGGGACAGATTTTAAATATTGCTCCTATAAACTTAAACTTAATAAGATTGCCATTAGGTTTGCTTACCTCTCAACCATACTAGGTCAATGTTATGCTGTTAAGCAGAATGTACACTTTTATTTGGCAATTGTCTTTTTATTGTACTTTTGAGCTTTTCTCCCCAGATCTTCTAGTCCAGTCAGGCAGCCTCGTTAAACAAATGTCAAATAAATAAATAAATACATAAATGTGCACTTTATTATGCGCGCCGCGAGCAGGCCGGTCGGTGGAAAACTGTCTTACATTGATACCGATCCTTGATGCAAAAAAAGGTTGGAAACCGCTGATCTAATACATTGCTTCTGAAGATCACTAAATCAAATAACTGCTATGGGGCTGCCCTGTAGTCACACAAACTAGCTAAAGCTTGGAAATACATACCTCAAAATATACCCAACACTACGAATTCTACTAAGTTCAAGCAACTGCTGAGGGAACATCTAAATAATAATTGGATTTGCTCCTGCACTAACCCAGGTTAACTGCTTTAAACAGAGTTCTCTTACTAGATATCTTTATCTCCCCATTCCTTATTCCTCACTTAAATTACCCCCTACCCTATACTCCTGTGCTCCTCCTCCTCCTTTTTAGCTGCCTGCCTATATCCTTTACTTTGTGTCTCTCACATTAGCCCCTGTACTTTCTAATCATGTGTGATTTTTAATATATGTCCTATATGAACTTTATACTGTACATATTATGTATTTTATATGAATATTTTTCTGTTACAATTCTGTACTCTGTGGAGCTTTCTCCTTGGGCATCCACTGAAAACGGGTTGTTTTAACCACAGTCGGACTCCCCCAGTAAACAAATGGAAATAAATAAATAAAACTGTGACAAAAGAAAAACGTTACATTTGTGGGGAAATGGAAAATGATACAAAAAATGTGAATTGAAATGTTATAAATGTAACAACATTGTGCATTTATGGATAGCTTGTAAAAATTAAAATAAGAGTACGGAAAAGGAAACAGAAAGAGGAGAAATTGAACAAAGAGAAGACATTTTAGAAGTGGAAATAAAAGAAAAATTGGATGAGAAAAAAATAAAGATGGCATAGAAGAAGGTTCTGAGATAAGTGATGAAGACAGAAGAGAGGTAGTCATAGGGAAGAAGAATTCTGTTGGTAAAAGGGTAAAATACAGAAAATGACATTTTAAAAGGATAAGTACAAAAGAAAAAAGCAAGGACATGGATGTGACAGAATACATAGAGCGTAAGATTGGCGTTTGGAATACTGGTTAAGGTGTTTGACTCACAGACACAAGATATAGTGATTGATTCTCACCTTTGGGAAATAAATTGGTTAGGCTTATAATGGCCTGTTAAGAAAGCTAGTCCAGTAATTAGCTATGGATTTATGAAACCATGAATCCAAGGAAAATGGAAAATGAAAATTTTAGAGTGCTTTCTGTAAATGTGAATAGTATTAAGAATATAGTTACAAGAATAGGGATTTTGGAGTGGTCCAATATAACTACTCAGTCACATACAGCCTGCTCAGAGGTGACCTGTGTCTGGCATACAAGGCCATCTCAGACCCAGCCTTGATGGAGTTGCTGCATATCCGTAAGCAAACTCCACTCGAGCAACCTGCACACAAGGCCTTAACCTGGTCTGCAACATTAACAGAATTTGTTGGTGGGATAGATTTGTATCCCAAAGACTTCCCCATCTGTGGAATAGACTCCCCCTCCATGTCAACCAGAGTATCTTTCTAGCCCCTTTAAGAGGAACCCTGAACAACTGGATGGGAAACAGAAAATACACCCCCTGGAATTCCACCTGTGTCCCTGCTGGACAGGGGAAAACATGTGCTGACTTTGAGGCAACATGGGCGAAATTCTTGGCTAGGCTTATAAGGGCCTCCTGGCCAATAGCCTAGTATCATCCTATGAACCTATGTGAAGTAGATGTAATTAGATTAGAAGACACAAGAGAGAAACTATGGGGAGGAAAGATAATCTGGAATTTGGCAAATGACAGATGTTCTGGAATAGCCAAATTCTGTAGAAATACTGTAAAGATATTATATGTAACTTTAGCAAAAATGTGGATACCTGTTTGGTATCTACTTCTCTGACGTCCAGGCCAACACAAAAGGTCTCTGGCTGATAAAGTTCCCAAATGATTGCAAGTTGGGAACTATTATTAACTCCCCAAGTGATGCTGACATCCTACAGAAAGGCCTCATTGAGACCAACGACTGGTGTCAGAACCATGGCCTTAAGCTCAATGCCAAAAAATGTGTCGTCATCCCCTTAGGGAAAAACCCGGTTCCCATGAATTACCACATCAATGGTAGTCCACTGAACACAGAAGGTGTTATAAGAGATCTGGAAACACAGGTTGAGAGCAGCCTCTCTTGACCACCACATTACCACTGTGGTCAGAAAGTCCTTCTATGTGGCACATCTCATTACTAAGGGTTTTGCATCCAGGAAGAAAGAGGTCATTGTCTCCCTCTATTCTTCCCTCATTAGGCCAAGCATCGAGTACAATGCCCCATTTGGCATGTACCTCACTAGATACCTGCAACAACTGGAAAGGCCACAAAAGTACCTCACAAAGAGGATCCTAGGCCTTAAACACGTCCTATATAGGCAGACTCAAAAAACTCCAACTATTCTCTGTCTCATATTACCTACTTAGAGGCGACGTCTGCTTGACATACAAAGCCACATCTGATCCAGCTCTGTTAGAAATGCTACATCTAAAGAAATCCCAATCCCTCCGCACCACATGCTCCAGTGACCTCAACCTCATTACCACAATCAACAGAACGTGCTAGAGGGACAGGTTCATAACCCAGACACTGCCCATGCTTTGGATAGACTTCCCATACATGTCAAACAGAGCACCTCACTGGGCCTCTTCAAGAGAAACTTTGATGAGTGGATGGGAAATAGAAAATTCACCCCGGGGATCACTCCAGTGGCTCTACTCGACAAAGGCACTGGGAACTAATGTCGGGTGGCACGATGTCAGGGTAATCCTATGGGCTAGGTTTGTAAAAGCTCCAGGGCCATTAGCCTAGTACACACCTATGAACCTATGACCCTACAAACAAGTCTACAGAATTATAACACTGTATGCTTATATTAACTCTAAAGAAATGTCATCAGATTTTAGACTATTTAGTGATAAATATGAATATTATAATAACAGCAGACTTTACTTGTGATTTAAGAGGTAAGAGTAAAAAGAAAGGAAATGATGTAAGAAAATTGTTAGAAGCTATAAGATGTGGCAAGTTAAAACTTTGGGACAAAAAATCATGGACTTACAAAAGGGGTATGTGTAGAACTGAAATAGATTATTTTATAGAATAAGAAGGTTTAGTTATAGGAGAAGAAGAGGTAGTTGAAACAGGATTTTCTGATCATCTTGCATTATGGCTAGAAATAAAAGAAAACAAGAAATATATAGAAATAGGAAAGGAATAAAAAGGATAAATGAGAAAGCATGGACTGAAGACGGAAAGAGATCAGTAATACAGTTATGGAAAGATCATATTACTATGAGAATATTTTATAAAAACTGGTTTAAATGGTGTGTGACATTTAAGGAAAATAACAATTTTTTTTACAGTGGCAGTACGATCTGAGAAAAGTAGAGAAAGAAATATATAAAAGAACATAATGACAGAAAACACTTTAACAAAGAAAACAAATTATATGAAAGAAATCAAGAAAAACAAGAATTGTTATATAAGCAAAGATAGTTTTGTTACAAGGAAAAGAAAAGAAGTGTTGAGTTACTTAAGCAGAATAGTAAAGGAAGATGGTAGTATGATGAGAGAAATAAAAAATGTAAAAGGAGAAATAGAATTCAGGTAAAGATTATGAATAGTGTAGCGCAATAAGTACAAGAAATGTTTAAAGAAAAAAGAAAGTAATGAAAATGTGGAAAGTAAAAAACGTTAACAGAAAAAGAGAATGTTGTGTCTTTCGGCTTATATAGGGGTCGCCACAGCGGAACTCCGGTCCGCTAATGTTTGGTAATGGATTTTTACGTGCCGAGTTACCAGCCCTGACGCACAACCTTCAACGAAGGCACGCCCATTCACGCATGCCTCCACACAGAAGACGTTCTAGCTGAGAATCGAACGCGACAACGTCTTGCTGTGAGGCAAAAGAGAATAAAGAGTTGAAAAAGAGATTTCTTTAAATGAGTTAAAGTATCTGGACAAGTAAATATAGATTCAGCTGCAGGCTCAGACGGAATAGGGTATGAAATGTATTAAAATTTAAGGGATTGGCAAAAAATATTTTTAAAGGCTTTAAATGAATGGTTAAATGAAGTTTTATGTATAAAGAATTATGTAGTGGAATACTTAAACTTATATGGAAAAAGGAAGACAGAAGGGAATTAAAAACTGGAGAACAATACTATGGAATAATAATGATTATAAGATTTTTATGAAAATAATACAAAACAGATTTGAAACTAAAATGGGAAATATTGTTAAAAATTATTAATGATAGAGAAATTATGAATGTTGCTATGAACAGAAAAGAAGAAGCAAAAATTATGATAGGAGACCTTAATAACGCATTTGACACAATTGGACACAAAGTATTATGGGTAATAATGGAAGAATATAAGTGAGAAAGTTAGGAAATTGTGTATGTCAGCATATAGTAATAATAAGGTAAAAATACTTTTAAATGGCTGGTTAAGCCAAGTTGTACATATGAAGAGTGGTGTAAGATAGGGATGTTCAATGAGTTGTATTCTCTTTGCATTAGTTATGAATATTGTGACAAGAGGAGGTACTGCCAGTGCAGGTAGCTAGAATTTTGTAAATAATTATATGTCATTTGTGAATATCAAACTGATTTATACAAGATGCTTGTGTTACAAATGTATTAGAACTGTATGCCATGTATATATCAAACTGATTTGTACAGATATTTGTGCTGAAAATGTATTTGTAAAGTGCTTGTGTTTAAAATGTATCAATAGTGTGCCTACTGGAGAGAACAAAAATGTGCATGCACTATTGTAACTGTTTAAATGTATATGTTTTAACAGAGGAAAGTGGAAGACAGAAGGTTAACCTCAGTCCAGCAAACTTTAAAATATATCTGAAATGAAATCACTTTATGGGCTAGGCCATAAAGATGCTACCTTACAGATTTCAATGCAGACAGGAACACAAGGTCTGTACTAGGAAGCTTTCTGCATTGTCTTTGGGGTGAACTGGAGGTATGAAATTGTTTTGTGACTTCCAGCACCTGCCACAGATCTGAGCAAAAGCCCTTGTGTGTGTATTTTTACAGGTAGGTGCTAAATCCTGCCATCTTCCAGCAATGGGGGTTTGAATGGGAACTAGAAGTCAGATGACCAGAAGTGATGTCATTCTGCAAGCTATCCTAGAAGTAATATTTTAGATATTATTTTGAGAAATCTCTTAGTAAGACAGAGTACTCTGTTAGAGCCTGACTAGAGAGACTGCTCATGTATTTCATCTTGCCTTGCCCAAGTAAGTTATTAGGGATTAGTAGAATTCTCTTAGATTCAGTCAGGAATATAATGAAGCTTAGTTTAGATATTGCTTTTTCTTTATTTGTCTGAGTCTGTGCAATGTTATTTTAAATATTTCCTGTGATTTTGAACTCTGATGTCACTGTGAATAGATATTTAGTATTATTGTGTTCTTTTATTTATTATTAAATATATTTAAACCTTTCATTGTGGCTGATCTTTGTAGAGATATTTAAGTTTTGAGAGTATTTGTATATTTATTTGGTGACACTGTGTGGACCACTCCTAACAGCCTTGCTCTTGGTCAAACTACCATTTGTATTAGTATTAATATTACACAGTAAAATTAGGCACCCTTTGTTAACAGCCTTAAAGTAGCTGGTGAGGGGTTCTGGTGGCAGTGATAAAACTACCTTAAAGTCTGGGCAAAAGGGGGCATAGCTAGTAAACCTGTGCCAGTCTTTCCCAGGTGTGTGTGTGTGTGTGTGTGTGTGTGTGTGTGTGTGTGTGTGTGTGTGTGTGTGTGTGTGTGTGTAAATCAAATCTCAGATGGTATGTGTGTGTGTCAGCTGCTATGGCAGGGGCACTAAGCACTGGTTGGACAGAGAGAGTGTTGGAGGACTTGTCTTGGAACCCTGGCTTAGGACTCAACTCTATAGCTGTGCCAGTGGGGAGTCTTATTGGGGATCTGGAGAAAGAGAGAGGAGAGTAGAACCAGCCCCCTGGACTGACTGTGTTCCTGCATGCTCTTAAGGGAAATTGTGCTTGATGCAGAGAGCTGCATTTGGAGATACTGCGTGTGTACCTGTTATCCTCCCAGTGAATATTCCACACAGTTGTGAGTGGTGAGTACTGAGGCTCCTTGATTACTGTCCCAGAAATGGGGGGTCAGAAATGTGATAGCATGTGAAATAAATTACAAAATGAAGAAGGCAGGGTATATAACGCCTGAAGGGTTAAGAATTCCAGTTATGTTAACATATGCAGATGACATTATAATAATTGCAAAAAACAAAATGTGGATAATAGAAGTAATAATTGGCACATATGAGTGTTTAGAAATTATATGGATGGCTTTAAGTAAAGAGAAAAGTAAATATTTAGGTGAAATAGTAAATATCGGGGGTATTATTTTGCAATGAATGAAATTTCTGTGTTAGGTATAAAATTTGGGAATAAAGACATAAGTAGAATTCATTGAAAAAAAAACAATACAAGAAATAAAGCAAACATGTCTTTTCTGGAGAACATCTAAATTACCATTCGGAAAAAAAAGGCTTATTTGATAAATTCAGTACTGATAGGAAAAATAGCATACTTAGCAAGTATTTGAAAAGGAATTATTGCATGTATATTTCATTTATACGGGGTTCTAGATTAAACCCAGTAAAAAGAGGAGTTTTTTATGTAAATAAAGAAGAAGAAGGAGGTCTAGGATTAATTAACCCAGTGGTATATGCTGCTTCATTAAATTTGTATGAAGTGTTAAAGTGGAAAAATGAAAAAGATGCGAGATTAGTAGTAAAACTGAGTAAGTATGATAAATGTTGGGGTATGGTGAAAAAGAGTACACATATAGTTTAGTCCTGGGACCTCTCCTATTGGTATCTACTTCTCTGAAGTACAGGCTAACACAGAAGGCCTTTGGCTAACGAAGTTCGCAGATGACTGCAAACTAGGAGCCATAGTCAAGTCCCCAAATGATGTGGACATCCTACAGAAGGGCCTCACTGAGACAGATGCCTGGTGTCAGAGCTATGGCCTCAAGCTCAATGCCAAAAAGTGCATTGTCATCCCCTTTGGTAAGAACTCTGTACCCATGAACTACCACATAGGCGGCAGTCTACTTAACGCCAAATGTGTGATAAGAGACCTGGGGACCCAGGTGGACAGTAGTCTCACCTTTGATAATCACATCACCACAGTAGTCAGGAAATCCTTCTACATGGCACACCTCATCACAAAAGAGTTCTCATCTAGGAAAAAAGAGGTAATTTTTCCCCTCTACTTGACACTCATTAGACCCATTATAGAGTACAATGCCCCTTTTGGAATGTACCTCACAAGACATCTGCAGCAGCTGGAAAGGCCACAGAAGTACCTCACAAAGAGGATTACTGGCCTCAAACAGATACCCTACACTGACCATCTCAAAAAAACTTTACTCCGTAGCATATCGCCTACTCTGAGGCGATCTCTGCCTAACATATAAAGCTATGTCAAATCCAGAGCTGTTGGACATACTACACCTAAAGAAATCCCAATCCCTCTGAGCTACATGATCTATGGACCTAAACCTTGTCACCACAATAAACAGGACATGCTGGAGGGCTAGATTCCTGTCCCAAAGACTTCCCATACTCTGGAACAAGCTACCCATCTATGTCAAGCAAAGTTCCTCATTGGCACTCCAAGAAAAATCTTGATAAGTGGATGGGAAATAGGAAATATACCCTGGGGATCACTTCTGTGGCTCTGCTCGACAGGGGCACAGGAAAATAACTTTCTTGTGTGGCGTAAGCCAGGGAACCTTGTTGGCTAGGCTTACTTAGGCTCTTGGGCTAAAAGCCTAGTACCTACCTATGAACCTATGAAAAAAGAGAGTGTATAAATGAAGAGATAAAATATTACCAAGAAAAAATATTTGTGTGGAAATTAAAAACTGAAGATACAGAAAAAGACAGAAAAGTATGGTATAAGAATGTAAAACCATGGGAAAATTAAAGCTATAAAAATAAGAAAATGGTGTAATCAGAAAGTAGAATGTCAAGATTTTTTGGGGAGACCGGTAATAGATAAATTGGCAGTAAAAGGAAATATGCTATACTGAAAGAAAAAAAGTGATATAATATGTTTACATTGTGAAGAAGAAGAAACTATGGAACATATGGTTTTGAAATGTAAAAGAGTGAAAAGCACTGGGGAAAACTAAGTAAAGCAGAATTTTTGAAGATATAAAAGACGTAGATAAAATAAACATAGATATTATAAGAATAGAAGTAAAGAATATGTTAAAAGAATAGATAAAAATTTATTTTGTGTTTTTTGGAATGAAAGAATAAATGAAATTATGTTTAATGGTAAATGGATTTTAGCAACAATATTAAGTAAAATCAGACGGTGGTTATGGAAAAAGGAGTGGGGGGTCTAATAAGTATGAAAATGTAGCATGATTGCATAGGAAATTTTGAATAAGTATAAACAGATTTGTATATTTATACATATGTAAATGTTTGTAAAAAATGTAAATATTTTGTAAATGAGTTATTTTGTATATAAATAAAGGACCCCAACTCTTTTCAAAGGATGCCATAGGATGTTTTACATTCACTTGAGCTACTACCAACTCAAGCAGATTGGACCTTGGTTTAACATTTCATGGTCTTTTGGGATCCCACTTGATTTGTTTATGAATGAACTGCCTAATTCAGCTGTCCTGAGACCTCTAGCACCACTTAGCATGAGTAATATGATGATTATGGGCATCTGAATCCTAAGGTTGTTAAAATGATTAGGAAGCATGAAAAATGACAGAAGAGAAGCTGTATGAGAAAAAAAACAAAAACTCCTCCTCCATGCAAAAAGCTTCTTTCCCATATAAAATAAAAACCCACAATGCACTCTGCCCAGAGAAGCCATAACCTTGAGATTTGTTATATTTAGTTGAATGGGTGTGAAGGTTTTCTCTTCAGCCCCTGCTCCACCTTACTAATGATTGCTAACCCTAACCCTGCCTCTGCCTCTGCCTCTGCACCAGCCCCTAACCCGAAAACTAACCTTAGAAAAAACCCTTCCTGCAACACTACCTCTATTCAGACAAATTATGTCTGAAATTTAGTGGTGGGGTTTTGATTAATGGATCTCAAAAGGAAACTGTTTTCATTTGCAATCTTTCTATTTTTCATTTTTGATTTTGTGGATTTTTACTTATATTGACTTTTGAAATGCCAGCATTGCTCACCTGTGTTTCAAGAAATAAATATATTTTCAGGTATATTTTATATATATATATATATATATATACATAAGATTTGCCTATTGGTGCCAGAAACATAGATGGGACCCCCTCTTATCACAAGTTCCTGCTGTACTGCAATAAATGGACATTGGAATATCAGGACTGGCGCTTTAGACAGAGGCACAGTATACTAACCTCGAAAAAGGGCATAGCAAAATTAATTTAAAATGGGTGGCAAAAGCCAAACACACTCTGGCTAGGCTTATAAATGTCCTAGGGCAGATAGCCTAGTATGAACCTATGACCCTATGAACTGATTTTTATAAATCATTTGGTGAGCATGAAGCATCCTTCTTGTTTTAATATCCAGTCTATCCAACACTTTTTGGGGCCAGTCAGTCACTCCAAAACTATAAGTTAGGACAGGAAGAGCAAACTGATTTATGGTTTGGAGCTTGTTCCTATCTGATGAGCTATACAGTTTTAAATCATCGACAAAGAGAAGATGAGAAGTCATTAGACTTTGTTGTTTTCTAGAACCCGAATTGTAGCCATGGCTTAAGCTGTTAAGTAAACAGCTTAATGGATTAATGGCAAAGTAGAATAGCTATGGTGACAGTCACCCTGGAATATCCCCCTTTGAATTTTTATCCCTGGGATAATAATCTGTCCTTTATCATAGCTTAATTGCAAAGTGGTCTGCCACTGTTTCATGGTTACTGTAATGTAGTCAGTCAGTGTAGGGTGTATCTTACACACACACACACACACACACACACACACACACACACACACACACACACACACACACACACACACATACACACACACACACATATATATATATATATATATATATATATATATATATATGTATCTCTGTGGGCGTTCCAGTTGTTGCATATGCCTGGACAGATACATGCCAAAGAGGGCATTACATACAATGAATGGCCTAATGAGGGCTGGAAAGGGGAACAATAACAGCCCTAGATCTAGACACAATCCATTTGTTTATAAGCTGCACAATGTAGAATGACTTTCTTACAACAATGGACATGTTGGTCAAAAGTTAAGTCACGGTCCACAACAATTCCAAATTCCAAACAAGTGAATGAACACTTAGTGGCATATTGTCAATGTGGAGTTTCTCTGAGGTAGATGACTTTCCAAGCAATACAATAATGCATTTTTTGGCATTTAGTTTCAGTCCATGAATTTGGCACCAGTTATTTATATGGGACAAACCTTCTAGCAGGATGGCTAAGTCATTTGTGGATTCGATGGCTGTTCCTAGCTTACAGTCAAACTTGGTCAGCCAGAGTCCTTTGGTATTGCTTTTACTTCAGAAAAGTAGATGTCAAACAGGAGAGGTACCAGCACAGAACCCCGGGGGACTCCACTGGTGAGTGGTGTCTTGGTGGAGGTAATTTCCCTTATTTTTATTATGTGCATCCTATCTGTGAGCCAGCTGACAATCCAGTGGGTGACATAGGGGTATATTTATTTAGATTTTTTACTATGCCTGAAAGGGGAATTGCGTCAAAAGCTTTGGCCAGGTCGAGCTATGTGGTTTGCACCATTCTGCATTCATCCACTGCTTCAGACTGAGTAAGCATGACTTTCCTTTGATGAATCTAGACAGAGATGGGCCCAGTCGTTGTATTGGTTTCTTTGAATAGTACAATTGCAAGCAATGTGTAATGACATTTGTTTTCTCCTAGATGCTGCATATTTAAGTGTTGTTACTGTTGACATTTTTCCTTTGTCTGCCATGGTAATTGGTAGTTTTACTTGACACGGTATTACTGTTTTTATTATATTTCTACTATACATACTTGACACCTCAGCAGTCAGGTAAGGCTTATTTAATGAATATTAATTTTCTAATTTTCACCAGGATTATGTGTAGCAGAATATTTTTTCCTGGTGGGTCAAAGTAATTTTATTGATGCAGAATATATTGGAAAAGATTTCATTGGCATAGTTTCTCTATGAGATTTACTACAAGAAAAATAAGAAACAGAATCCCTTTCTGTGTGATAGCTCACATTTTGTTGGACAAACTTTTGTAGTTCCTCCTTACCATCTTCTGCATCAAAAATTATTCTGTCCCTCCAGGAAAGAATATTCTGAAGATAGCTGGATATAGCAGTTTGAATCTCATTCCTGCTTCTCCACATTCCCTGATTAGTAGAATAAATGTACTTCTCTTCTGTCAGGTGTACACTGAGTAATCATTTTCCACAAACACTTTACTATCTCCCACTTTTAGTACTTTGTCCTTATGCCACAATTTTGTCAGAATCAACTCCTTCTGCTGGCAGGATTGCACCTTTACTATTAAAGGTGTAGGTTGCTTTCTCATGGCCAGGTTTGGAGCATACACATGATGTGCCTTTTCAGTTCACAACTCCTGCTGTGGAATACCAGTCGAGTTGCTTATTTGCTCTTCCATAAAATTACTACAGTATGTTTCTTCCAGCTTCTGTGGTACAGCTCACAATCTCAGCTTTTACCTCCATGCTCTGCTCTCTAATTCTAATATGAAACATCTCTTCTCGAGCAGTCTCATATTCAGCCAGCCTTTTCTTCATTTTGACCTCTGATTTTTGCAGTTTTATCACCTCATCTGAATATCTTTTTAAAGCTTCTTCCACTTTATCCAGCCTTTTGTTACTTGAGTTGATATACTACGTCAGTATTTGCTTTATTTTAATCAGCTCTGAGTACATTCGACTTATTTTTCCTCTAGGTTACTGGAAGTCATAAACTGCACCAAAACTTGCACTTGCTCTGTTTTTTGCTGAACAGCTGCAGAATTCTTCCCAGACAGTGTTTTTTCTTCACCTATTGTGGTTGATTTTCTTTCAGGTTCTCTGAATTTCTTTTGTGCTGGCATCCAGGCAGTGCACTTACTAGCCATTTAAGGAAATTTACCCCCACCCCCCAAAAAAATGAGTTCACTCTCTTTCTTCTGAGTTTTCATTTTCACACTGAGAGTGCCGAAATTAAGCTGTTCCTCAAAGTGCAGTCATCTTGGATGTCCCAAACAGTTATTGTTCTTAGCAGCATGTTTATAAAACATTACACATACAGCATGTTATAAATAAAAGCCTTTTCAGGTGTTTTGTGTGTGTGTGTGTGTGTGTGTGTGTGTGTGTGTGTGTGTGTGTGTGTGTGTGTGTGTGTGTGTGTAACAGGGATACTTAAGTAAACAGGTGCCCTTTCCCTTCTTTTTTTTCCAAACGTCTTTGTTAAGTTTACACATATGCAAAAGGCAATCTTGCATTTAAATAAATGAAAAACATATGAAATTATATCACTTTAGTTGCAAACCATTTACATCACAGACACCATTGAAACAACTGTACTTGTAAACATTATACATCACTTATAAACCATCCAGTCATTATCAGTCAAGCATTATATGGCTCATTCAAATCCTGCTTCTTAAACCTTGTTCCTGCCCTGCTTATATTGTTCCCACAATTCCCATTTCTTCTTATGTAGTTTGCTCCTTCCCTTTTCTAAAGATCCCAGTTCCAGTTGTTTTATCTCTGTTATTATTTATTTATTTATTTTATTTATTTTTACATTTGTTAACTGGGTTAGTCTGTCTGGGTTCTTAGAAGCCCTTTTTCAGCAGTGACCCGAGGAGAAAAGCTCCACCAAAAAAAAAAAAAAAAACGTTTTAAGTAAACAAATAGTAAGAACAAAGATAAACACAGATCACATTTTAAGTATACATACTTCTGAAATAATTACATAACATCTAGCCTCTGCCACCAAACATGGCACACTCATACAATATGCAGATGACTCAACCATCATCTTCTCAGCCCAGTCCCTACCTAAACTGCAAAAGGTCACACAGGATGCCTTTTCCTCTGTTGAAACTTGGCTATCTGATGCCCAGTTAATACTCAACCCAAACAAAACTAAACTCCTCATCTTCAAACCCACCAAACATACTCAAAACAACTCTCACTTTAACATCACAGCAAAAGACAACATCACTATCCACGCAACAGATCACACCAAATTGCTAGGAGTTGAAATAGACAGCAATCTCAAATTTGACATTCACATATCCATGACCATAAAAAAAGTCCGCAAAAAACTAGTAACCTTATACAGAAATAAGCAACTCCTCACCAAAGCAGCTAGGATTTCAGTTGCAAATTCGCACCTTATCTCCACCCTACTTTATGCATCTCCAATATATACCAACCTAAGCCAATGCATTCTAAATAAACTCGAGACCTGCTACAACACAATCGCCAAATTCGCCACTGGGGCATCGTACCGCAGTCACCACTGTCTCTCACTTACTGAACTAGGCTGGCTAGAACTCCCTCACGTCCTTCAATGGTATCAACTCGCACTCGCCCACAAACTAATAAACCATCCTCTAAAGGTCCCATCCCTCCAGTATCTACTCCAACCCTATCTCACCACCAGACCACTACGATCCAGCAGCAAAAATCAATTACAAGTTACTAGAGCCAATAACACTGCTGGAGAAGCACTATTCTCCAGCGCTATAGCCAAATAATGGGACACCCCCCACAATAACCTTTGTACCATCATGCACCCACTTCAAAGCTTTACTTAAAGCGCACCTAAAAACATGCTGGCTATGCCCTTGTAACTCTCCCCTCTAACTTCTCCCACTCCATCTACCCTCTACCTCTCTTCCATCCCACAAACTACCTTTGATTACAGCAAGCTCTGATACTTCCATGCCTATCTACATATTATACAGCAGTAACTTCTTATTGTAACAGTTGTTAATATCTGCTATGACTTCGTTGATGGAACAGATGCTAGTTATCTACTGAATGTACTATGTTCTTCATCTGTAACTATGTTTGTAATATTTTAATTGCTAGGATTCTTCATCTGTAACTATGTCTGTAATATTTTAGTTTGTGGAGCTTTTCTCCCCGGGCCTCCGCTGAAAATGGACCCGCGTCCAGTTGGACTTTCCCAGTCAACAAATGTAAATAAATAAAATAAATACAATACAATACATAAATAGAAGTTTTCACGTAGTATGGCAAGAAACTAAGCAGAAATATGGTAAAACTAAGGTCACTACATTGCTGAAGCAAAGTACTAGGCATGAAGTAAGTAACTATACAGATAAAGTTGTGTGAACTTTGGAAAGTTAATAAATTAAAGAGCAGTAATAAGGGATTATGGGAAATGAGTGTAACATGAGCTGACTAGTATGGAATATGATGGAAAAAAATGTATAGGTAGTAGTAAGAGAGAGAGAGCTAGAAGTGATACAGCTAAGTTAGGTTATCTCTGAATGTTTGTTGGGTATTAGTTTAGAGCATGAACATATCCAATTTGATAGGAAAAAAGATTTAAGCTGTTTCTTGAAGGCATTTTTGTCTTTAAGTAGTCTAAGGGCTAAAGGGAGTGTGTACCACTTTTTTGCAACTGAGTGACAATAGAGTATTTTCCCAAAGGTTTTGTTTGGCTTATGAACTTCAGGAAAGTATTGATTAGTACTTCTTAGTGGGCATTGAGAAATATAAAGTGTCAGAGAATTTGCAAGGGATGTGCAGGATTTAGGATTATTTAGTATACTGTGGGCTATAAGGAGTTGGGATTGAGGTAGTAAGTTGGAAAATTCAGGGCAGTGTAAAGCCTTTAATGAGACACAGTGATGGGATTTGTAAGGCTGATTTGCAGCAAATCTGGCTACTTTGTTATATGTGGTTTCTAGTTTGGATATTAGGTTACTCTGTAGATGGGTAAGAATAGGTGAAGCATAGAGTAGGGATGGTAGAATCAGGGATTGGGCAAGGGAGGGCCTGGATGCACAGGGAAGAAAGTTTTTGTGACGGTAAAGCAGGCCTAGTGTTTGGTGTTTTTTTTTATTGAGCTATGAATGTGATGGATGGATTTAAGTTCAACATCAATTATTGCTCCAAGGAGTTTTGTTTCGTTGTCAACAGAAATTTTAGTTCCATTAAGGGATGTTACAGAAAAGTTCTGTTTTGCATGTTCCAGATTTTTAGGTAGGAAAAGTAGTAGCTTAGTTTTGCTTGCATTTAGCAGGAGTTGGTTGGACTGTAGCCAGTTTTCAACTGAGTGGAGTGAGTTTTGTGTAAGGGATTGAAGATTTCCTATGTTGTCAGCAGAGTTGATGGTTGAGTCATCAGCATACTGAATAAGATTTGATTGGGGGCAGGATGAGAAAAGGTCATTGGTAAATACATTGAAGAGGAGAGAGCCCAATATTGATCCTTGTGGGACCCCTGTCCTAACTGCTAGAAAGGGGGAGTAGGAAGAATTCCATCTAACAGCCTGGTGTCTATTAGTGAGGTAATCACACAACCAGGAGGTGGTGGAGTTTGAGAAGCCTAGGTTGGAGAGTTTATGGTGAAGTATGGTATGAGATATGGTGTTGAATGCTTTCGACAGGTCCAGAAAGAGGGCTGATGCTATTTTGCTATTATCCCTGACTTGAGCAATACTATTAGTAAAGTTGGTCTAGACTTTGATTTCCATTTTCTAGTAATTGTTTTTTGGCAGCCACCATAATTTGACTCAGCAAGGCTTTACTGTGTTTAGGCAATTCTAATTCTGTAACATAACTCAAAAAAACCATCTCCCCAGTCAGTCCAACCTGCTCAGCAGGCATCCCCAACAGAGCCGTCTGCAGGAAATCCCAAATGTCTGCTAGCTCATTACACTCCCAAAAAATATGTTCCCAGCTACCTCTTTCTTGCCAGTCAAACCTCCAACATTTGCAATCCACCTGAGGAAAAATACTTTGGAGTCTACTTGGGGGTATAAAAATATCTATGTAAACACTTCTAGACAAAGATCCTAAATCTTCTAGACTTTGTTGCATATTTGGGAGATATGCATATATCCCCCCAATTGTCTCTTTGTGAATTACTTATCCATTCTCTCTTCCCAATCCTTTTTAAGCTCCTCTGATTGATTCTTATAATTATCATGCAATAATTTATATGTGCTGAGGTAGCGTTGTCACCTCACAGTAAGACGCTGTCCAGTTCGATTTTCAGCTAGAGCGTCTTCTGCGTGGAGACATGCGTGAATGGGCGTACCTTCGTTGAAGGTTGTGTGTCAGGGCTGGTAACTCGGCATGTAAAAATCAACTACCAATCATTAGCGGACCGGAGCTCCGCTGTGGCGACTCCTAACCGGGAAAAGCCAAAAGGCACAACAACAACAACAACAACTAATTATTCCTTTTTTAACAGCAGCTTCTGTTCTAGATTATATTAAAAATTCTACCAATGCTGGTCTTTCATTTAGGAGCCCCTTATTTTTTTCTTTTTGCCTATACTCTGATAACAACCCTTGATAGGGAAGGCAATCTCTAACCTGCAGTCCAAATAAATTCTTGGCCTATTCCCATTCTATTACCTTCTCCTTTCTAGTTATTTGCTCCCAATACCTTGGTTCCTTTGCCAGTTTTCTCCAACAAATTCCACCCCCTTTTGCCTCTTATCTGTATCCCTGATCAGAGTCAACCCTATAGGCAAAATCTCTTTTCTCCATTCTCGTGCTGGTTTGGTTCTTAGAATACTTCCTTTCTACTTTGAATTATAGCCTTCTGCTTGTGCTATGTATAACAGCCTTAACTGTGTTGCTCTAAAATACCCTCTCAAGTTAGGCAATCATAGTCCACCTAGTTCTATTGGTAGAACCAGCTTATCCCACTTGACCCTTGCTGTTTTCCCTTCCCAGATAAAATCCTTCAAGTATTTTTAATTGCTATCCACAATTTCTCCTCCGCTTGATAAAAGTATGCCTGACCTGTGTATAAGACTAAAGGGACTAAAAACATTTTAATGGCTTGTATCTTAGCATCCATATCCATATAACAAAACTTCCAGTTTCTCAATGTTTGTATTATCTTCTATTTAGTCTCTTCCCACACATACTTAACTGCCACCTCAGAGTCATTTCTACTCCATACTCCTAAATACTTCATTTTATCATGGCCCCATAAATATGGATATTGTTGGACCAATGTGTGTGGGTACATAATTTACCACTATTGCCTTTGTTTTAGCTTCATTAATTTTGTAGCCCGAGAAGATTTGAAACTGTCTTAAAATGTTCCACAGCACTGTAATGTCCCTTTCTGGTTTTGTCAGGTATAAAATAATATCATCTGCAAATACAGTCATCTTTTCCTGACTACCATACCAATTATCTCCTTGAATCTCTGGCTGCCTTATTTTCTTTGTCAATGGTTCTAAATATAATGCAAACAACAAAGGGGAAAGTGGACATCTCTGCCTGGTTCCTCTACTCAAGCGGAAATGATCAGACTACCACATTACCAACCACTTTAATTTGCACCTCTGATCCCTCATATATTCATCTAAGCAACCTTATAACTGTATCAGGGAAAGTAAATACTTTCATTGCCTTGCTCACGAAGACCCAGTCTACTCTGTCAAATGCTTTCTCTGCATCAAGACCCACCAATAAAAGTGGTACTTTCTTACATTCTGCTTCCCTCTGGATCATCAACGTTTTGTTAATATTGTCAAATGTTTACCTCCACTCCACAAAACCACACTGATCCATTTCAATTTTGGCATCACTTTTGTCATTCTTTTAGCCATTATAGGCATAAACACTTTATAATCATGGTTTAGTATTGAAATGGGCCAGTATGAAGCTGGATCCAATGGAACTTTACCCTCTTTAGGTATTACCCTTACTGTCATTCTTTTTTCTTGTTCAGTTTTAAGAAATGTAGGCACTGCAATCTACAAAAGAGCAGAAAGCCTGGGCAAAAGAGCATGATAAGTAGAATTAATATACTTTTTCCTTACTTTTGCATAGGGGAATGACTGGATTAAGGCCCCTGGCTTGATCTTATAATATGTTTTAAGGGGAAGCAAGTAAATAAAATTACATTGAAAGTAATGAAAAGTTATTCTTTAGCAAATAAATGTTCACAGTGCAAAATAAGAAGCCTGTAGCTGAAGGTCACTGCATATCTGGTTCTCATGCTTCTATGCAGACAAGCTGATAAGGGCAATTAAAACAGAAAACTTTTTTCTTTCATTGGCTAGAAGATAATGGTTTCTGAAAGCATTCAAGTTGTTTTCTACATCTGGGACAGAAATTAAGATAAGATAAAAACAAACAGTGCTTACTGTAAGTAGAAGCACAGGCTGTACTATGCATCTTAGTATGGACAACCTTCATTATAGGTCAGTCCAAGCCTGTGAGTGTAGCTGTCAGTCTAGTACAATTGTTTGCATTAGGAAGGTTAAACTTCATTATTTGAAGATGTACATAGTTTTATGTGTTTGTACTAAGCTAATAGGCTCTGGGGTGTGTTTATTATTTGTTTGAGTGTTTTCATTAAAACAAAAAGTGTTGTAAGATGTGTTGTAGGTTCAAATGACAGGTCGGAATAATAAGTTATCATAAAGACAACACTTTCCATAATATTTTTAAAAATTGATAATCTTACAGATATTAATATATATATATATATATATATATATATATATATATATATATATATATATATATATATATATAAGAAAGAGTAGTGAACTATATTAAAAAATGCACGGTGCAAATTATGCTACAGGAGACACATGTGGAAAGAACTGAGCATGTAGAGTTGATAAAGGATTTCAGGGTGGTTATTCAGCTGAATAGCTGTGATAAAGGAAAAAGGAAGTACTTATATTAATTGCAAGGGGAGTTCCAATAGTGACCGAACAGGCAAAAAAAGATAAGAATGGTAGATCTGTTGTAGTAGTCAGGTGTTATTGGCAAGGGAGGAGGATTATGCTTACATGTATTTATATTTCACCTAAAACTGCTACAACGCAGCTTAAGAAAATTCTGGAGGAGATAATCAGGTTTCGGCAAGAAATATTATTTATAGCTGGGGCTGGAATTTTATTTGCAACAGTGAGGATGCATCTTAGGGGCCTAGAAGGGAAAATATAACAAAAGAGGGTAGATTTTTGAAGAAATGTATGAAACTATTTGGCATGGAAGATGTGGATTTAGTACTAGGAGAAAGGAGTGAATTTGCATATTATTCTCCAAGGTACAAAAACTGGGCTAGGCTACAAAGAAATTATATTTCACAGGAACATGTGCATTTAATTGAAAGTTTTGATATGCATCCAATATCTAAGTCAGATTACACCCTAATAATAACTAAAACAACAATACATGGTTTGCGTCTTTCGGCTTTTCCCGGTTAGTGGTCGCCACAGCGGAACTCTGGTCTGCTAATGATTGGCAGTAGAGTTTTATGTGCTGGCTTGCCAGGCCTAACGTACAACCTTCAATGAAGGAACGCCCGTTCACCCATGTTGCCACACAGAAGACGCTCTAACTGAGAATCGAACGGGCAACATCTAACTGTGAGGCGACAACGCTACCGCAGCACCACCACCACACGGTAATGAAATAAAAATGAGAAGCTGGTGTTTTCCTACCTATCTGCTGAAAAGAGAGGAATTCAAGGAATGGATAGTGAAAATTATTTGGAAGTTATTAGAGAAGACAGAAATTTCTTCTGAAAATATAGCTATGGAGTGGGATAGAATAAAAGTGGAGAAATGGTTCAGAAGCAACAAGAATTATTTAGACGGACTGATGAATGTTAAATTATTGCAGAATAGGGGGAATCTCACATAACAAGAAGAGGAGCAATTGCAGAACTCTAAGCAGAAAATAAAGGATTACCTTGATAATATGCATGAGTTTAGAAAGATTGCTGTTAAACAACTGTTTTTTTTTAAATAATGCCAGAGGACAAAAAGTTTTAGTGCAACAATTCAGGCAACAGAAAGTAGAAAAGGTAGCACCAAGCTTAGGGAGCCTATAACAAGGTTCATAGGTAGGTACTAGGCTATCGGCCCAAGGGCCTACGTAAGCCTAGCCAACAAGGTTCACTTTTTTACACCACCCAAGAAAGTTATTTTCCTGTGCCACTGTTGAGCAGAGACACAGAAGTGATCCCTAGGGTGTATTTCCTATTTCCCATCCACTCATCAAGATTTTTCTTGAAGAGTGCTAATGAAGAACTTTGCTTGACATAGATGGGTAGCCTGTTCCAGAGTATGGGAAGTCTCTGGGACAGAATCTATCCCTCCAGCATGTCCTGTTTATTGTGGTGACAAGGTTTAGGTCCCTAGAGCGTGTAGCTCGGAGGGATTGGGATTTCTTTAGGTGTAGCATGTCTAACAGCTCTGGATTTGACAAAGCTTTATATGTTAGGCAGAGATCACCTCGGGTAGGCGATATTCTATGGAGTAAAGCTGGAGTTTTTTGAGGCGGTCAGTGTAGGGCATTTGTTTGAGGCCATTAATCCTCTTTGTGAGGTACTTCTGTGGCCTTTCCAGCTGCTGCAGATGTCTTGTGAGGTACATTCCAAAAGGGGCATTGTACTCTATAATGGGTCTAATGAGTGTCGAGTAGAGTATATGTCAAGGAAGATAATAAGGGATCCTGTAGACATACTAGAAATATTTTGGAAATGTTATGAAAGTTTGTATAAAGCAGAGAAATATGGAGTTCAAGAAAAGGTACAAATGGAAATGCTTATAGAAGAATTAAATATGACAAGGTTAGAGGTAGATGAGGCTCAATTACTAATAGGTGGATAGGAGAAGATGAAATAAAAATAGTCGTGTATAACCTGCCAATCAACAGGAAAGTCTCCAGGAAAAGATGGTATTTCTGTGAAAGTTTGGAAGCTAGGATGGAAAATCTTATAAAGATATGGAAAGTCTTGTTTGATAGTATTTTAAGATGAGGAGAGGCACCAACATGCTGGAAGAAAGCAGTGGTGGCTGTAACACACAAAGAGGGTAAAGACCCATCAGATCCAGTTTCATACAGGCCCATCTTAATACAAAAAAGAAGTTATGTACTCATCATAACGTTCCATCTGAGTAGGTACTTCATTTGTCTGCAACCTGTGGGTATCGGATCTGACCTCGGATCTGAGCCGGCAGCCTTCCAAGCTACAAGATCCGAGCTCCTAGCTCCTCCCCCTACCCATAATCCCCTGCTATGTGCTGTATTACCTCAGATCAGTTTTTGCCCATTGCACAACTCCAAACCTCGAAAGAGGGAACAACACCGGACCTACTCTCCTAACAGGAGAAAAACTTAGGTGACCAGAAGTCCCGACAAGGTTCAGGAGATGGCAGGGGGGGTCGGTTGCAGACAAATTAAGTACCTACTCAGATGGAACGTTATGGTGAGTACATAACTTCTTTATCTGATGTAGTTACTTCATTTGCTCTGCAACCTGTGGGACAGAGTCCCCAGCTACCTAGGAAAAAACCTGGGTGGCCTTAACGGAAGGATATTCCGAAGCACCACGGAGCCAAAGGAAGCCCTACCTCTCGATATCATATCCAGCTTATAATGAGAAATAAACGTATGAGAAGAGGACCAGGTAGCTGCTGAACATATGTTGTCCAAGGGAATCCTGGACCAGAAGGCTGCTGAGGTGGCCATAGACCTCGTAGAATGAGCGTGAATTCCAATAGGAGCCGGTTTGCCTGAAGATATGTACCCGTGAACTATGCACTGACAAATCCAATTTGCTACAGTCACTTTGGAAATGGCCTTACCCATGGCTGATTTAGCAAATGACACAAACAACTGGTCCGATTTGTGAAAATCTTTAGTCCTGTGCAAGTAAAAACGTAGTTGTCTGTGTACATCCAGTTTATGCAATTTGTATTCCCCTCTATTCTGAAAATTTGGGAAGACATGGGTAAATTTATTGACTGATTGATATTTGACTCCGAAGCCACCTTAGGTAAGAACGATGGATTAGTCCTGAGGAACACTCTATCCTTGTGATAAATGAGATAAGGATGTTTCATACACAATGTTTGAAGTTCTGAAACTCGTTTGGCCGAAGTAATGGCCACCAAAAAAGCCATTTTCCAAGACAAGAATTTTAACGGTACTGAAGCCACGGGCTCAAAGGGTGGGCCTGTTAGGGCTTGTAAGACTAAGGTCAAATCCCACGGGGGCACCGCCACTTTCACAGGAGGCTTCAAAAGAAAAATGCCCCGCAAGAAAGTTTTGCATAATTTTGTAGAAGCCAAGGATCCTAATCCATCTCCCACATGGAAATGGGAGATGGCTGCTAACTGCACCTTAACTGTAGAAGCACTTGCTCCCTGCCTAAAAATCAGCGACAGGAAGTCTAGAATAGTCGGAATAGGAACTGTAAATGGATCCAGGCCCCTGTCTTTAGCCCAGATGGAGAAACGTTTCCATTTGCTGTTGTAAATTTTCCTAGTAGCCGGTTTATGAGCCGCGACTAGAATGGCCTTCACAGGAGATGAGATACCGGGAGTCCTTGCCATCAGTGGAACTGGATCAACCAAGCCGCAAGCTTGAGGTTCACCAGGTTCAGGGTTTGGAATCCTGCCGGATGTGAAATCAGGTCTGGAATGGGATCCAGTATCCATGGAGGAGTCACACTGCGAGACCGCAGGTAAGGGAACCAGACCTGGCGAGGCCAGAATGGGGCTATGAGGATAACTCTGCTCCCCAACTGACGGGCTTTCTGTATGAACTTTGTCATAAGTGGGAGGGGGGGATAAGCATAAAGTAGACTGGGAGGCCAAGTATTACGAAGTACTCGCTGCATTTTGTGTTTAACGGAGAAGCAAAAAGATCGCAGTGAGGCCAAACCCATTTGCGGAAGATCTGCTTCGCAACTGATGGATTGAGAGACTACTCGTACAGAGTGAGAATCACTCGACTCAGTTTGTCCGCTAATATGTTGGACCATCCCAGAATGTGCGTTGCTACCAGAAAACGGTTGATGGATATCGCCCATTCCCAAACTCTCATAGCCTCTCGACAAAGGAGGTAAGACCTGGTTCCTCCTTGTTTGTTTATGCACCAGACTACTGACATGTTGTCCATCTGGACTGCAATAGTCCCCAGAGGTAGAAGGTCGTGGAGAGCTTGCAATGCTAGAAGCACCGCCCTCATCTCTAGGACAATGATATGCAAAGCGGTTTCTAGGGGAGTCCACGTGCCTTGGACGGTTCTGCCCGAACAATGCCCCCCCCACCCGAGGCGAGAAGCATCCGTGGTCAGCGTGGCTTGGGGGGGGGGTGGGACGACAAAAGGTCTCCCTTCCTTCAGTTCTGGAGCGTGGAGCCACCAAAGAAGGGAGTCCTTGCAAACTCTGCTCAGTGAAATTGGAGTGTTCAATGGATGGAGTAGTAGAGACCACTGAACGTGAAGGGTCCACTGCAGAACCCTCATCCGCAGACAAGTGTGGAGGGAGAGACCGATCGCTGCTGCCATAGATCCTAGTGCCCTCAGGACTAATTCCGCCACCGGTGCCGGACTCTGAAGAAGGGTTATTACCTGAACCGACAAGCTGCTCAGCCTGTCAGCCGTTAGCATAGCACGAGAGATGCGGGTATCTAACTTGGCCCCTATGAACTCCAGGACCTGCACGGGGAAAAGAAAGGACTTCTGTAGGTTCACTGAGATGCCTAAGCTCTGGACAAGGGTCAGAGCATAATCTCTTGCCACGCAGAGTTGATGCCTGTTGGTGGTGGTAAGGAGCCAGTCGTCTAGGTACGGAAAGACCTGAATGCCCTGAAGTCTCAGGTGGGCTGCAACCACTGCCATAACTTTGGTGAACACTCTGGGGGCTGAGGTGATGCCGAATGGAAGAACCCTGAACTGATAATTACTTGCTCCCAGCCGGAAGCGGAGAAACCTTCTGGATCCTTCTGTCCTTGAGGTCTATAGAGCACATCCAGTCATTCTGCCGCAGGAAGAGTAGAATTGATTGGAGGGTGACCATCCAGAATTTTTCCTTGGGAATGAACAGGTTCAAAGCGGAAAGGTCTAGTATGGGTCTTAGGTCCCCCGTCTTGTTTGGCACCAAAAAGAACCTGGAGTAATAGCCCAATCCGGACTGGTCTGGGGGGACGGGCTGGATGGCTCTTTTTTCTAGCAACTTCAGGCCTCTGAAGCCGCTGCCTCCCTCTGATCGGGTGGAACATCGGGGAGGCATCTGGTCTTGGGGGGGTGGGTTTATGAAAGGGATGGAATAACCTCTGGATATGATACGGAGCACCCATCGATCTGTCATAATGGACTCCCAATTTGACAGATGCTCCGACAACCACCCCCCCAACTGCCTCCAGAGAGGGACAGCCGGGTAAGCCCTCAGGGCTGCTGTGCGGGTCTGTCTGGGAAAGGTTCCCTCGACCCGAAGTTACGCGGTCCCCCTCTGCCTCTGGGCCGGCGTCCACCTTGTCCTCCTCTGCCTCTAGAGGACGAGGGGTCCGAAGCTGGATGGGATTGCTGAGACTTACAGAAACACAGCTTCTTTTGTCCCCTCTGATTCCTTGAAAAGGATCATTGGGGATTAGAGAAGCGGACTCCAACGGCAGACAGCGTCTTCCCTTCCTTCTCGCTTTGGACCAGCATCTCGCGAACGGTCTTGCTGAAGAGCGAAGACCCGTCAAAGGGCACATTCGCGAAGGATGCCTTGAAGGGGTCTGCAAAATCGCAAAGACGGAGCCAGGAGTGACGTCGCAAGATGACCCCGGCTCCGCTGGCCCTAGCGGCTCCCTCCGTAGCATGGGAGAGTAGCCGCATGGATGTGTTAGAAATGGATTTCAGAGTGGCCATGCGAGTCGAGAAACCTTTCTTGTCCTTGACCAACATGGACTCTGGGGGGACTGCAGCGTTTTCCTTAATCAAGTCTTGCTGTAGCCTAATGGTATGTGCCATATAGTTCAGCGCCCTTATCGAAAAGGTCGCTTAAGCAAACATCCGCTTCCCAATGCGGTCCAGCTCTCAAGATTCCTTATCCGGCAGGTGAACCAAAGAACTCTCCTGCGCGAGTTCTCTCTTGGTGGCGGCCACCACCAACATGGCATCCATGGGAGATCCCTTGGCCCAAGACTGTCTATCCACTGGGGGGCTAAGTATCTTGTTGGGTCATTTCGGGATAGGTTCCATGGTATCGGGCTCCTTCCACGCCCTGGTAGTAATTAGGTCTACCAGGGGGTCAGCCAGAGGGGACACCCAGGAGGTAGAAGGGCCTGCCTCAAATGCCTCCAGGAACACGGATTCATCCGCGGAAGGTTTTTGGGCAGACCACCCCCCTCTAATATGCAACATTTCCATGATGTCTCCAAAGGAGACATCCTCGGGGGGTGACCTTGGGGAACCTTCCCCATCATCTAAATCCGTGTCGGTGGTGACGGACTCAGGGGAGGCCAGGTGCCTCCTCTTGCACCGACGTTTACGAGGGACCTCCTCGGTGGGACTATCCGAAGAGGGCTCGTCAACAGGGTCCTGTTCCTCCAAGGGAACCAACTGAAGGGCTTGAGCAGGCTGTCCCGATGGTCGGATGATGGAGGATAGACCCACATGCAGCGGGGGTACAGGAGGATCCGAAGCCTGAACCGGGGATCTGGAGGTCCTCGACAGTACCCTCTCCACTACCTCAAAAGCCGAAGGAGAACTACTCTCGCCAGGCTCCGAGAGCAATCTCCTCGGCTCAGAGGTAGGGATCGGGGTCGGAGCCGATGCAGCCGGAGCCGAGAGAAAGGTGTGATCCGAACCCAATGGAGCCGAAGGCACACCAGCTCCCCCGGATCTGACGCTCAGCCCTCGACCCCATCGAAGCGACCGGAGCTATCGGCGCCGATGAATCCCCGGCTCCGAAAGGGCCCGGATCCGATGACTCCGAGACCCGAAAGCGGGTCGGAGAAGGAGTGAACGGAGCAAACATGGGGGCCGCACTCCCCCCCAGAGGGGGGGGGGAGGCAAGAGCACCCCCATCTGCATCTGGGTCTGGATGAATCGGCGCATCATCCAATCCATGTCCACTTCGGTGAGGCTTCTGGTGGACCTTGAAGAAGTCGTCGAGGCGGGCCAGGAGGGCCGCCTTGATGACTTCGAGGGAGACCGATACTCCTCCTCTGGCTCTGGCGAAAAGCAAGGCGAATGGAGCCGAGAGGGGGAGGATCTGGAGACCCTCGAGGGAGACTTAGCCAGCTTAGATGGCGGGGCTGAGGGTTGAGTCTCAGCCCGCCTTTTATGAGACCCATGTCCCTTGTCCTTGTGCCTCTTCTCCTTAGAAGAAGAGGTACCAGAATCCCCCAAACTCAAAACCAAAGAGGGAGGTTGAGTCTCAGGTTGAGTCGGGGGCGCAGAGGGCATGGGGGCTGTCGAGGCAGCCTGTGCCTGAGAGGGAGAGGAAGAAGAAGCCGATTCCTGAGGCAACAAGCCCGCCAGGATCAGCTTGTTCTTCTTGTCCTGAGAGCTCGAGGGTTAAAGGCCGCACAGATTGTGCAGGCCGATAAGTGGGCTGCCCCCAAGCATAAAATGCACTGAGTGTGGCCAACCGCCGGTGAAAGCTTATGGCCACACTCAGTACATTTTGAGAAAACTGCCTTAGGCCCTTCCGCCATGACACCACTCACACAAAACACACCCAAACACTAAGGGGGGGAGGGTGATACACGGGAAACTACAATTAACTAGGTAGAGATAAACAAAAAACTATCTTCTAACTACACCAGGGAACTACACACTCTCTCAACAAGAAAAGTAAAATAAGAAATGTTATCCCAAAAAAAATCACAAAAAAGCTTCGATCTCACCAATAGCCAAGGAGCTCTTCAAAAAGTAGCTGTTTCAGCAGCGGCAAAAAACGATCTGAGGTAATACAGCACATAGCAGGGGATTGTGGGTAGGGGGAGGAGTTAGGAGCTCGGATCTTGTAGCTTGGAAAGCTGCTGGCTCGGATCCGAGGTCGGATCCGATACCCACAGGTTGCAGAGCAAATGAAGTAACTACTTCAGATCCATGATTATAAAGTGTTTATGTCTATAATGGCTAAAAGAATAACAATGGTGATTCCACAATTAATAGCTATGGATCAATGTGGTTTTGTGGAGGGGAAGGCAAACATTTGACAACATTAACAGTACATTGATGATCCAGAGGGAAGCTGAATGTAAGAAAATACCACTGCTGATGGTGGGTCTTGATGTAGAGAAAGCATTTGTCAGAGTAAGCTGGGACTTTATGAGCAGGGCAATGGAAGCATTTGCATTCCCTGATAAAATTATAAGGTTGATTAGGAGTATGTATGAGGGATCGGAGGTGGAAATTAAAGTGGGTGGGTTCCTCTCCAATAATTTCTGTTTGAGCAGAAGAACCAGGCAGTGGTATCCTCTTCCCCCTTTATTTGCACTATATATTTGGCAAAGAAAATAAAAGACTCAGAAATTCAAGTATATAATCGGTATGGTAGTCAAGAAAAGCTGGTTCTATTTGCAGATGATATTATTTTGTGCTGATAAAACCAGAAAAGGACATTTCAGTTTTCTAGAACATATTGAGGCAGTTTTAAATCTTTTCGGGATACAAATTAATGAAGCTAAAACAAAGACAATACCTGTAAATTATGTCCCTTCACACAAATTGGTTCAGTAATATCCATATTTATGGGGACATGATAAAATGAAGTATTTAGAAGTATGGATTAAAAAGGATTCTGGTGTGGCAGGATATGTGAGAAGTGATTAAACAAAAGATAATACAAAAGCTGAGAAACTGGAAGATCTGTTATATGTATAGGGATGGCAAGATACAAGCAGTTAAAATGTTTTTAGCCCCTTTCGTTTTATACATAGGTCAAGCATATTTTTATCAATCAGAAGAGAAGTTGTGGATAGCAATTAATAAAGAGCTGAAGGATTTTAACTGCAAGGCGAAGATGGGAAGAGTCAAGTGGGATAAGCTGATTCTTCCAGTTGAACAAGGCAGTTTGAGATTACCCAATATAAAGGGGTATTTCAGAGCCATACAATTAAGGTTCCTATACATAGCATAAGCAGAAACCTCTAATTCATAGTGGAAAGGGATGATGATGAAACTGGGGGGGGGGTTAAGAAACAAGGAGAAACTGGGATTTTGGATGCAGATCCTTAAGGAAAATAACAATAACCACGTAGAATATTATAGTCATAAAGTAGCAGAAAGTATTCTAAGAACTACGCCAACATGGGAGTGGAGAAAGGCGATTCTGTGGATAGGGTTGACTACAATTAGGTACAGAGACAATCGGTAAAAGGGGGCTGAATTTATTGGATTAAATTGGTAAAAGAACCAAGGTATGGGCTGCAAATAATTAGAGAGGGAAAGGTAAAAGAATGGGAAGAGGCCAAGAATTCATTTGGACTGCAGGCTAGAGAGTGCCTTCTCGATTAAGGACTGATATCAGAATATAGGCAAAGAGAAAAGAATGGGGGGATCCTAAGTAAAAGACCACCACTGCTAGAGTTTTTAGTAGAAACTAGAACAGAAGCTACTGTTAAAAAAGGGATTATTACTAGGGCATATAAAATACTGCATGATAACTATAAGAATCAGAGGAGTTTAGAAAGGATTGGGAAAAGAGATTGGATGCACAATTCACAAAGACACATTGGGAGGATATACGTATGGCTCACAAATATGCAAAATCATTTTTCCTCGGTAGATTGCAAATGTTATAGGTATGATGGGGAAGAAAAAGATAACTGGGAACATATTTTTGGGAGTGTAATGAGTTGGCAGACTTTAAAAAAATCCCTGCAGACTACTCTGTCAGAAATAGAGGGTGAGCAAATTGTTGTAACTATGAAAATGATTTTTTTTTGAGCTGTGATGCAGAATTGGAATTGCCTAGACATAGTAAGGCCTTGATGAGTTTAATTCTGAAGGCTGCCAGAAAAGCAATCACTAGAAAATGGAAATCAAAGTATAAACCAATGGTACTAGAAAGTATTTATTTATTTTGTTGACTAGGAAAGTCCGACTGGGCACAGCCCATTTTCAGCTGAGGCCCGGGGAGAAAACCTCCAGCACAGTACATTTATATTAACAAGTGAATTTCAAACAGTTCTCAGAAAAACAACAGTTACATTTGTCATGAAATAAAAATAATGACAAGACAGGTATATACAGTAAATTAGACTAATTAAACTAAAGAAAAATGGGAACTGTGGGAACAATGCATGCAAAATAATGTTTTGGAAGAAGAATGAGGTTTAAGGGAAAGCAAAGCAGGAATTGGATGAGATATGTAGCATTTGACTGACAATGATGTTTGCAAGTGAAATACGTCAATATGGCTTATTTTCATTTATACAAATGTATGACTGCCAATATTATAAGTGATAATTCAATAAAGATGCTTCTTGTTAAAAATAAAACGTGCACTGATTACGAAGGTAATTAATTATGCACTGTATGGCATTGGGGGCATGCAAAAATATGATGTGGAGGGTGTTTGGTGGGGTTTGTATTGCGCATCAAGGAGACAGTGTTCTACACTATTACCAAAAATATGTATTCTTGTTCAATATAAAATCACCATTATGTCTAGCTCACCATTATGAATATGAATGTGTGCTAAATAAAGTTTGTATTTTAACTTTCTTTGTAAACTTTACAGTCCTTGAGGTATATTAGTTTTTTACAGGTAGGTTGCTAAATTACACTCTCCAGAATTTAGCTCAGGTAAAAGCTGTCCAGCCAGGAAGTGTGAAATTCCATTCAGGCTAGGTGTTAATGAGTTAGCCAGGTAAAAATATTAAGCACAAGTGCCTCTTTTCAGTGGTGACCCAGGACCACTGCCTCATTAAGACACTCGCTCAGAATCAAACCCAACACAAAGCTTACTAACAATTTCCACACCAGGTGAATGGACTCTATTCCAGTATTAGGACCATAGTATATCACTTGGGGGGGGTGCAATACTGAGGTACAATCTTCCAAATGAAACGTGAAACTGACGTCCCATCTGCCTAAGTTAGTCATAACATAGATGGGTGTTAAATATCTCACTGTAATTACTGGTAAGAACTGCAGATAAACCTGAAACAACAGCAAGGGAACTTCCCTGATATCATGGCCAAATGTTACCCCTTGTGTATAAATACTGCCTCAGGTATCTTACGCAAACAGACTGTAAGTCTAGTAGAACTAACCTGGTCAATAAAAGTAAATTAATAAATATGTAATTAACACTGACTGAATAAATACTACAGTCTCAGCCAAATCAGAACCTAGTGAAAAAACAGCAAACAGATTTCACCAGCAAATGCATACAGCAGACGATATCCCATAGCATTTTTATGCTGGCTCAGTTCTGAAAAAACATCCATTTCTTACTTATGAAACTTGTAGTTAGGCTGACAGAAGTGATTTAGAAGCTATGTACTCATCATAACGTTCCATGCGAGTTGTTCATCTCACCTTCATTCTTTACTGATAGCTTTGGAGCCGATCCATCAGCTCCGGTACGGCCGTATGAAAATCTCGAGGTCTTCCAATAGCTTGAGGCCAAGTCCCTATCCTATGATGCACTGTGAATTACCTCAGATCTTGTTTGCTGCGTGTACTATAACCATATATATGAGCTATCCTCCTATGGAGAGGAAGAAGAATTGAACAACCAGGATGAGACCAACCTCTAGGTCAACTATCAGCCAGGAGGGGGAAGGAGTGAGGGACATAAGAATGAAGGCGAGATGAACAACTCACATGGAACGTTATGGTAAGGACATAACTTCTTAATGTGAAGTTGTTCAATCTCACCGTTCATTCTTTACTGATGCGTAGCGTCCCTAGCACCATCAATCTCAGGTGGCTCACGAGAGTACATTTTTCAGGACTGTAGACCCAAAAGAAGCGCTGTCCCTGGAGGCCTTATCAACTTTGTAATGCGTGATAAAGGTATGAGGTTTAGACCAAGTGGCTGCTGCACAAATGTTATCAAGGGGCAATTTGACTTGGAACGCAGATAATGTAGAAACTGCTCTAGTTGAGTGAGCTTTAATCTTGTGTTGCAAAGGTATATTAGCAGCTCAGTAAACAAAGGTGATACAATCAGATAACCATTTAGACAGAATTGTTTTAGCCAATGGTCTACCTTTTCTGGCTTCAGAGAATGAAACGAATAGTTGGTCTGATTTCCTGAAATCTTTTGTTCTATCCCAATAAAATCTGAGCTGTCTGCGAACATCAAGTTTGTGCAGCATATACTCCAACTTATTGGAATGATTAGGGAAGAAAACTGGTAACTCAGTAACTTGGTTGATATTAGTTTCTGAACAAACTTTGGGCAAAAAAGAGGGGTTTGTCTGTAGAGATACTCTGTCAGCATGAAAAATCAAATAAGGAGGGCTGACAGATAAAGCCTGAAGTTCTGTCACTCTGCGGACAGAAGTAATAGCTACCAGAAATATGGGTTTCCACAATAAAAAATCTGAGATCACAAGATGATGCTTGTTCAAATGGGGGAAGGATTATATGAGACAGCATAAAATTTAGATTCCATGGAGAATAGGGAGTTTTCACTGGAGGTCTCATATGAAATGTCCCCTTGAGAAAGGCCTTGGATAACTTGTGGGACATGATATTTAGCCCGTCAGTCCTGAGATGAAAGTTTGATATAGCAGCCAACTGAACCCAAACTGTTGCAGCTGCTGCTCCTTTATTAAAAATCATAGTCAAGAATTCTAGTATGGATGTCAAGGGGGCTTGGTAAGGATCAATGTTCTGCTTAGAAGCCCACATGGAAAATCTCTTCCACTTATTAAGATATAATCTTCTAGTGGATGGTTTATGAGAAGACAAAAGGATCTGTTTTGTCTCATAGGAGAAGTTATGAAGCCTGGCTATGAGGGGAACTGGAGCAGCCAAGCTGTCAGCTTTAGTGACAGCAGAGAAGGATGAAGGTCCCCCGACGGATGTGGCAGAAGGTCTGGAACTGAGTCCAGAACCCAGGAATCCTCCAAGAGACGATGTTGAAGGAATGGGAACCAAATCTGCCGAGGCCAATGAGGGGCTATAAGAATGATGGTCCTTCCCAGGGATTTTGCTTTCTGTAGAACTCTGGGTTTCAATGGGACTGGTGGAAAAGCATAGAGGAGTCCCGGAGGCCAATTGTGTACAAGTGCGTCTCTCAGGACTTCTCACAGAGGAGGATTCAGGGCAAAGTATCTTCTGCATTTCGTGTTGATGTGACTGGCAAAAAGGTTGCAGCAAGGCTGGACCCATTTGTGGAAAATCCTGTCCGCAATCTCTTTCTTGAGGGACTACTCGTGTGGCAACAAGATTGCTCTGCTCAGTTTGTCTGTTATCACATTGGATCTCCCCGGGATGTGCGTTACTAACAGAAAGCGCTGGGAGGAAACAGCCCACTGCCAAATTCTGAGGGCTTCTCGGCAAAGGGGGTAAGACTTGGTTACCTCCTGCTTGTTCAAGTACCAGACTACTGACATATTCTCTGTCTGAATTGCAATCGTTCCTAGGGGAAGAGAATCCTGGAAGTACTGCAACGCCAAAAGTACTGCTCTCATCTCCAGAACATTGATATGCAAATGTGACTCTTGATCTGTCTATGTGCCTCGGGCAGTCTTTCCCTGAAAATGACCCCCCCACCCTATCAGGGAAGCGTTCATGGTCACAGTGGCTACTGGAGGGGGTAAAACAAAGGGGCGTCCTATGGTGACATGAAGAGACATCAACCACCACTGGAGATCTTTCTTGCAAGTGCTCTTAATCAAAATCGTATGATACATTGGAAGTTCCTGGTAAGATCACTGAGTGAACAACAGCCATAGAAGAATCCGCATATGCATTCTTACTAATGGTATGGCTAGGATTGCTGCAGCCATCAAACCCAATACTTTCAGAACTTCTGCAGCTGGTGCTCTGTCTTTTGATACCAATGTGCTGACATGCTGACGAAGAAGGAAGATTCCCTCAATTGGAAGCCTTAGAGTGGTGGTTGACATGTCTAGCTTTGCCTCAATAAAAACGATATGCCGCAATGGCGACAAGGCAGACTTTTCTGAGTTGACTGTAATGCCTAAATGATTGCAGAGTGTCAGAGTGTATTCCCTTGCCTGAATCAGTTGATGCCTGATGGTGGCAGTAAGGAGCCAATCGTCTAGGTATGGAAACACCTGGAATCCTAGACGCCTCAGATGAGCTGTGACCACTGCCATGCATTTGGTGAATACTCTGGGGGCTGTAGTGAGACCAAAGGGCAGGGCTCGAAATTGATAATGACTGGCTCCCAGCCAGAAACGCAGGTGATCTCTGGATGGCCTGGCCATTTTTATGTGGTAGTACGCATCCTTGAGATCTATCAAGCACATCCAATTGTCTTTCCCAAAAGGGAAGTATAGACTAGAGCGTGACCATCCGGAACTTCTCTTTCTTCACATATTGGTTGAGTCTGCTGAGGTCCAAAATGGGTCTCCAGTCCCCTGTTTTCTTTGGAACCAAAAAGAACCTTGAGTAAGTTCTGGATCCTGTTTGGTCTCCTGGGACTGGCTGGATGACTCTTTTTTTCTAGCAACTTGTGGACCTCTATGGTTGCTTGTTCCCTGTAACTGGGTGGAATGTCTGGGATTCTCCTTATGGATGGGGGGGTGTGGGTGTGGCGAATGGTATGAAGTACCCTCTGGAAATTATACTTTGTACCCACCTGTCTTTTGTTATTTCTCGCCAGGCATCTGGATACAAAGATAAGTGACCCCCGACTGCCTCCAAAGCAGGACAGTTGGGCCTCCTTTCAGGAACGCTGGTAGGATTGACCAGAGAAGTGACCTCTGTCACCCTGATGTTGCGGACCCCCTCTGCCACGAGGGTGGTGTCTTCCACTACTACCCTCTCCTCTGTCCCTAGAGGGGGGTTCACCACGTGTGTTCTGAAAGGCTCCTTGGGCTTTTTGGAACCACATTTTTCCTCCCCTTTGGCCTTTGGGATAAGGCTGAGTAGGGGTGAAAAAATGGACTCCGACGGCAGACAGAGTCTTTCCCTCCTGTTCACACCTGGTCAAAGTTTCCTTCACTTTAGGCCCAAAAAGGGTTGAGCCATCAAAAGGGGTGTTTATAAAAGAAGACTTAAAGGGCTCTGCGAAGGAACACAAGCGCATCCAGGAATGTCTTCTGAGAGCGATTCCTGTACTCACTGCCCTACTCGTTCCATCAGATGCATATGATATGAGATGCATGGAAGAGTTGACAATAGAATTTGGGGTAGCAAGCTGGGCAGCAAATTTGTCAGAGGCCCCTGCAGCTACAGTACCCTGAAGAGTATCTCCCAACTCCTTAAGGAGATCTCTTTGCAACCTAGTGAAATAGGTTAAGTAGTTCAGTGATCGTAGAGTAAAAGTCGCTGAACTAAACATGCATTTCCCATATCTATCCATGATCCTAGACTCTCTATTAGTAGGATGAATAGATGAGGAAGTCACAGACATCTCCTTTTTGGTGGCCACCGCCATCACCATGGCATCAACAGGGACTCCTTTGGACAAGAAGGTTTTATCTGGTGGAGCTGATATAAACTTATTAGGCCTCCTAGGAACAGGCTCCATGGAATCCGGTGACTCCCACGCCCTCCGAGAGACCAAATGCATGAGCTCATCGAAGGGCAGAGACACCCAAGATGTGGAGGGTTGAGACCCAAAAGCCTTCAGGAGAACTGACTCATCCTCAGTAGGGCTTTTGGACTGCCAATCACCCCTCTGCCTAAGGATCTCGAGTATCTCAACAAAGGAGATATCCTCAGAGGGGGACTGCGGAGACCCTTCTGACTCATCCAAGTCAGTGTCAGATGTTAAAGACTCCTGTGGGGAGTCCAAGTGTCTCCTCTTGCACAATCTCTTCCTGGGAACCTCCTCAGCGGGAGCCTCTGGGGAAGTCTCGGAAGAGCAGGGGGCACCCTGTGGGGCTATCTGAGGCTCTGGGTCTCTACGCCTAGCCTGGACAATGGAAACAGAAGCAGACACAGGCGCTTTGGGGGATGAGGAAGCAAGGCCTGAAGTCGAGGATGTTTTGGGGGACAAGGCTCTCCTCATGGCCTCGAAGGGACCACGAATCCGATGTGAAGGAGTTAAAGGACCCGAAGGAACTGCCAAACCCTCCCTCACTGAGACCATGGGCTCTGAGCCGGAGGTAGGAACCAAGCTCATCTGAACCGAGGCCCCGATAGGAAGAGTGAGCACCGACAAGTCAGTCCAACTATCCTCACCAGATCCAACTGGAGAGTGTCAGCTACTAGAGTCCCCGGTCAGCACCGAAGACATCACAGTGAATGGAGCCGAGGACACTGGAGCAGATCTCGGCTCCAAAAGCTCCATGATCAACAGGTCTGCTTCCTCTGGCTCCAAAGGTCCAGTACAGCTCGTAGGACAAGTAGTCAAAGCAGGAGTAGTGGTCTTCGGCTTCAAAGCCGCTTGGCTCGGAGCCGACAACAATTTAGCAAGGTCTGGTGCCTGTAAAAGCTTCTGCACCAATCGACCCATATCCAAATCCGATAGGCTGACAGAAGACCTAGAAGAATGCACCGATGGTGCCGACTGAAGCAATGGAGATAGAGGCACTTCGGATACTGGCTCCAAGGTCTGTGGAGCCGATGTCACAGAATCCTCCAAATTTTTATATTTCTTAGACTGCTTAGAGTCCTTAGATTCCACAAAAGATCTAGAGGACTTGGAAGACTTGCTGGCCACATCCTGGTCACTCAAAGCCTCTTGAAAGTGATGCTTTAACAAGCCCCTGTCCACCAACTTCCTTTTTCTCCCTAGTAACACTCTCAAAGAAAAGGAATGGCAAATGGCACAAGACTCCTCTAAGTGGACAGCTCCTGACCAATACACACAAGTTATATGTCCATCCATAACAGACATTTTTTGACCGCAGTCTGGACACTTTTTAAACCCAAACTTTGGGTGTTTATCTTTGTCATCCGCCATTAAGCTACTAACAAAAAACACAGAGCAAATAAGCAGCAATACCCTAGGCTCTAACAACACACACACACACATGCAAGGAGCCTAAGAAAAATGTAACAAAATATAATAAGCTACTCAACAATACCCTAGGCTCTAATAGTACACACACACAAAGGGGCCTAAGAAAAATGTAACACCAATTATTAGTAAGCTACCAGGCTCTGAACTCACACACAGAAAAAACAAGCCTGATAAGAATTGAAGGTTAACTACTATTTCACAAGGCCGCAATATGAAATATACTAATCACAGACGGGAAAGGGGAGCTTTTAAGAAGCTATAAAACAAACTACCTAACTAACAAACTCTTCAAGAGACTTTAGCAACAAAAATATTGTAATAACTGTTAATATATAAGTTTTGAAAATAGTACTGGCCCGAACTTGCACTAGAACTTCCGATCAGATGCCGCGGTAAACTAGATCTGAGGTAATTCACAGTGCATCATGGGATAGGGGCTTGGCCTCGAGCTACTGGAAGACCGTACTGCATACGGCCGTACCACAGCCAATGGATCAGCTCCGAACCCATCAGTAAAGAATGAACGGCGAGATTGAACACCTTCACATGCAATCTCTGTTTTCTCTACATTTATAGATGCCTGCTTTTCAATTTTCACAATAGTTTCTATTCCTTTTTAAACAAAATACAGAAGTTTGGTGATGTGGAGTTGGCAAGACAATATATATTTTGTTTTCATTAATATAAAAGTGTAGAAGGGATGTGAGTTGAGTTGGCTGCTTTGGGAACTGTAGAAAAGCTGTCACAGAGAAATATGCTTTCATTTCAGCATATTCACTGTTAGCAGAGTAGTGTTATAGGTAAAAGGTAAAGCAACAATCTATTTACTGTTAGATCTTGGGTAAGAATATCAAAACTTACTCCTGGTTCAGCTCCAATAAAAGGCATTTTATATGATTGTGTGTGTGCATGTCTATGTATGTATTGTGTGTGTGCGTGTGCGTGTGCGTGTGCGTGTGTGTGTGTGTGTGTGTGTGTGTGTGTGTGTGTGTGTGTGCGTGTGTGTGTGTGTTTACACATAGTACACACACACACAAAGGGGCCTAAGAAAAATGTAACACCAATTATTAGTAAGCTACCAGGCTCTGAACTCACACACAGAAAAAACAAGCCTGATAAGAATTGAAGGTTAACTACTATTTACTAAACTAAGGCCAATAAACAGCAGACCAACAATAGGAAAAGCTATATATATATATATATATATATATATATATATATATATATATATCTATATCTATATATATATATATATCTATATATCTATATATATATATATATATATATATATATATAAAAGTCTGCAGATATACTAAAACTTTTGTTGACCTTGAAAGTCTGACTAGGACAGAGCCTATTTTCAGCAGAGGCTCAGGGAGAAATGCTCCAGACACGTGTCTTTGGAATGTGGGAGGAACCAGAGTACCCAGAGGAAACCCATGTGAACATGCAGACTCCGCACAGAAAGCACCCCAGAGAACCTCTTGCTGTGAGGTTACAACATTAACTGTTGCACCACTGAGCCACCGAATATGTGATACTTAGTCATATACATTTGGAAAAACATATCATAAGATTAGCAAAAAGTGGTTCGTTCACAAAAAATTAAAATAAAAAAAACAGTATTTTTTGCAGGGGGCAAGCACCCCTTCACACCCCCCTGCTACTTATGTATACAAATTTTGAGATCACTCCACACTGAGGAAATGGCACACACCCCAATCCCCATTGTTCCTGATTACGCACAGAAGACAAGCCAACAATATGAAATCAGCAAATGTTTAATCAGCTGTGCCATCTTTTTTTCTGTGCAATAACTGCACGATTCGATCACCTAAGCAACATCAATAATACCAATATGTATATGTGTATGTATATGTGTGTATGTATATATATATATATATATATAAATATATACATTATACATATATATATATATTTATTTATTTACATTTGTTTACTGGGAAATTCCGACTGGACGCAGGTCCTTTTTCAGCGGATGCCCGGGGAGAAAAGCTCCACATCATGTACATGATAAATAGAGATACAAAGTTGCAGCGATAGTAAACAACATTACAGGTTGTTGGCTTTAATACAATAACAAGATATTGATTATCAACAGTATATACAGTAAATGTTGCAAGTTAAGATAGTTTCTTGTCATTTATAATATTAGTAACAAAGTTGTCAGACAAGATCTTAAAGTATGTAAAGACAACTAGCTAATTCTGACCGTGGTTAGTAGTGGCGGTAGTATAGCTGGGTTAAGAGTCTAGGTGGGGGGGTAAGGGTGGGGGTGTTAGTCTGGATTAGAACAAGGACACAGCCAGTGCAAATTTAAGTGTAATTTGAGCGCAGTCTTGAAAAGGCTGCTGGAAGACAGAGTAGTTATAGAGGGTGGAAGATTGTTCCAAAGTTTAGATATGGTACATGAAAATATGGCTTCTCCTGCTGAGTTTCTGGGTTTGATAACAGTGAGTTGATTTTTGTTGCTTGATCTTAGAGGCCTAGTGGAGTGATAGGGTTGGAGAAGGGTTTGAAGGGAAAGGATGTTAAGGGGGTGTTAATAAGTTCACTCATTCACTCCAGAGCAGCTCAGGAAAAGCTGCCTGCTGAATTCCACCATAGGAACAACAGAGCAGCCTGAGCTCATTTTCAGAAAATCCATTTGTAATACTATACAGAAAACAAATGCTCATAACTCTTTAACTATAAGAGCTACACTAAAAATGTAAACACGAAAGTTGTTCAGCAGACACTGACCTTTCCAACAGTGTAAATGTTGATAGTGCATATCAAAGTCATAATGAAATATTTGGCAAGGAATGCTGATATTGTGCAATTTTTAATTTTTGGAAAAGCAAAGCACAATATCTTGGTCTATGTACCATGCAGACCCATACAATTTGAATTTAATTTGTTAGTATGAATGTCAGCTTTAAAATGATACTTTAACCATAACTGTGTGACACTCCTTTCATGAGATATTCACAGAAATATGATTAATATATTATTTCTCATAATTGATAAATAAACAAAGCATAATATCTCATCACCTGTAACAGACAGAGCCTACATATCAGTGTAGAAGTTGTGCATCTGAATGTCAGCTTCAAAATGATGCATCATTTGTGTGATTACCATGCTCCCAAGCAAAGATATGGGCATAATAATGAGAAGTATTGTAAATGTATAATTTTCATATTCGTACAAGACTAAACAAACTGTGATATCTGTACATGTGTGCAGTGCACAGACACAGTTCTTTTACCATGTTGTAAGGAGTAACACTGTCTTCAACATGATGCATTACTTCACACATTGTGGTGCTCCCTTGCAAAGTTATTTACCAAAATATGAAAAAAATCATAATTTCCATAACCTAAGTCGGAAACAAACTTTGATATCTGCCTATGAGTACAACATACAGGTACCATTCTTTTACCATGTTAGAACTACAAATAATCTTTTCAAAATGAAGTATTACTTAGCACATTCAGATGCTCCCTTGTCAAGTTATTTACCAAAATATGAAAAAAAAATCATCATTTTCATAACCTAAGTCCAAAACAAACTTTGATATCTGCAAATGTGTCAAACATACAGGCACAATTATTTTACCGTGTTAGAACCAGCAATACTGTCTTCAAAATGAGATATTACTTGGCACATTCAGATGCTCCCTTGCAAAGTTATTTACCAAAATATGAAAAAAAGTAATAATTTCCATAACCTAAGTCTGAAACAAACTTTGATATCTGCACATGTGTCAAACATACAGGCACAATTATTTTACCGTGTTAGAACCAGCAATACTGTCTTCAAAATGAGGTATTACTTAGCACATTCAGATGCTCCCTTGTAAAGTTAATTTACCAAAATATGAAAAAAAAATCATAATTTTCATAACCCATGTCCGAAACAAACTTTGATATCTGCATATGAGTACAACATACAGGCACCATTCTTTTCCCATGTTAGAACTATCAATACTGTTTTCAAAATGAGGTATTACTTAACACATTCAGATGCTCCCTTTCAAAGTTATTTACCAAAAATATGAAAAAAAAATAATTTCCATAACCTAAGTCCGAAACAAACTTTGATATCTGCACAGGAGTACAACATAAAGGCACCATTCTTTTACCATGTTAGAACTATCAGTACTGTCTTCAAAATGAGGTATTACTTAGCACATTCAGATGCTCCCTTGCAAAGTTATTTACCAAAATATGAAAAAATCATAATTTCCATAACCTAAGTCCGAAACAAACATAGATATCTGCACATGTGTACAACATACAGGCCCAATTCTTTTATATGTTGGAACTATCAATATTATACATATACACATACAATACATATTCGATTGTACATGCTAGCACTTTCCTGAAACAGTTCTTTCTCAGCATCTTCACCAGCTTCTTACCACAGTTATTTGCCAAACTCATAATAAAATATATTTTACACAACACATTTCATAATAGAGTTGTACTTACCATACTGGTCCCTACTTGGTCATGGGTGTTTTCCATTCTTCTCACAAGCTGCATATTTCCAATCTTACATAGCTCTCCTCACACCATTGTGGATGTCAGTCAATAACAAGGCAATGCCTTCCTCAGTTAGGTGAACGCCATCCCTTCTGAACAGGTGAACATCTTTTGTGGTGATGCTGTCAGGACAGATTGTAAATCCACCGACCACACAAAATGACAACGTGGCCACCACGACTGCAGGTGTTCAAAAATTGCTCTGATTTGAAACCGCAGCCTTCCCAGTGGTTGACTGATGACATCATTACTTCCAATGTGCAGCAACAAGGATGTTGGGCTCAGGGTAGATGGAACACTTCTCTTCCAACAACTGCAGTACTCTGCTCCAATGCATACCTCTTCTTATAATCCAGTATACCTTCAGACTGGATGTGGAGAAACTCATGTTGTACTGGTTTTCAGTTATGGAGGCATGGCTGGCAGCCCAGTGAATGTAGGAATGGCCACATACCCACACTCTCACTTGTTCTCCTGCTCGTGAAGCCATGTCAGTGTCAGAATGTGGACAAACCTGTACAGCAAAGAAAATGCAAACAGTTTACTACTGATGTTTGACAGATCTATTGGAAAAGTAGATATATATGTATATCATAATGCATTACCTGGTTACACCATCCAAATCTTCACTCCTATCCACAGGGGCATTATTCTTATAAGTGGTGATGACGCCTGAGGTACATACCTACCACCCGTGAAAACACAAAATTACACACAACGACTGACAAGGGGGCACAGAAAGGGCACATGTAAAGATAAAAAACAGGGTAAGGACTGCAACTCCACTAATATGCCTAGGACAGGCACGGGACTTCAGGCCGTGGGTGTCTGAAGTGTGCCATACCTGTGCTGGCTACCCACTCAGACTGCTGGTAGCAGCAATGACTCCTGATTGCATGCAGTGCCAGCACTCTGCCTTACCTCTACCTTTTCCATGTACATGTCCTTTCGGCAATGGTCATAAGGACTCAAAGGGGGGAGCTAATGTAAAGGGTCTTACCCTGACCTACATACATTTACTACACCTGAAGGGAGGGAAACTAAGTGGAGAGCTCAACCAAGACAACATGTGAAAAGACTAATTCTGCCCCAGGCTTTGTCTTTTTGCATGTGTCCTTTTACGGGGGGAAACACTGCATCACAGTGGCAGCCCTGAGGCCATTTCTACCTAGGACAGCAGCACAATGGGGCTGAACTGAAGAGTCTCCAAGTTCCCAACTGCAATCCAGGTCGATCACAAGATCCATGGATGGCTGGGTATGCCCCCCGTGATGCACCCACTAACACATGAGAAGTTGGCATAAATCTCTGAAGAGGAACTTTCCTGACCATACTGATATTCATGTGTATGTGTATATGTGCAAGTACATTATGTACATACATATATATCGATATACACACATATGCACAGATATATATATATATATATATTAAAAACATCAGAGGTTTTGGAGGATAGCTAGTTGATGAAGAATGGAGGGGGTGGCTTGCAATGACTACAAATAGAGAAAAAACACAATCTGGCTTGTGCATTCATCAAAGTGATAACGACTTCTACTAAAAGTGATAACTCACTGCTGTATTGTAACTGCACTTATTGCTAATGTGATAATGACCTTCCTTTCAGTACTGAAAAGTTATGCATGCTCAGACAAAGGTGATAATTGCTGCACATAACCTGTTGACTAGGCATTCATTATATTACCTTGTGCAGCTGTTGTGTAACACAGACTCATTATCAGTAAGGAGAACACCTGAGTAATTCAGTAAAATAGTATAACACTTACATATTACTGAGCCCTTCCTCCCACGTAAATTCCACATGACTGACAAAGCCAGGAAAAATGCACAAAAAATATGGTAGCTCCATGCTGGCAGTTGTCAACAAGTGATAACTTTTAAATTACTCATGCAACTACTAATCACAAATAGAATAATACAAGCAGAAGTGATTTCTTGTCTGCTTATTTTACATTATTTAATTAGTCAGTGGTGTGTGTGATGTCTTATATGCTGGCATATTACACTATAATTACATTTCTGTGCTGTATTCTAAGTAATCTAACCATATTTAATTTTCAGACTTAATTTCTATGTTTCCCCACTAACCCCTCCAGTTGTTTGCATTGTGTATGCACAAGCACCAAAATGGCACAATCAACTATTTTGCTCAGTGGTCACATCAGCAGTCAGACCATGTACTTCCCTGATACACAATTAATTATTTCCCCAAGCAACATCCTCATTAGTATGTCCAGGTATACATGCATCTAAATAAAATGTTTTACCAAACAAGCCTTCAGTAACATTTCCTAGTATGTACTACCACCAGCATGAACACTTCACCCAAGCAACCCCTTCAGTAGAATGTTGAGGAAAAGGGTAGAAATATTATCCAAAATACTGGTTGAGCAATGCTAAAATCAGCAGTAAAATATATTTAACTAAGCCTCTCATACCACCCCAACATTATTCAACAGAAAGAAAGACTGAATCAGAATGTACGTGCAGAACAGTTAGATATATTTATCAGCACTCTTTGTTATGCATCATTCCAACATTTCTTCAGACAGAACTAGGATCAGTTTTCCTCAATAAAGTATGTGCATATTGTTAACAGGTAATAAATGATTCCTGAAAGCTGGATACATAAACAAAAAATGATAATAACAATGACTAAAACCTATGCTTGTTACAACACATCTGTACTGCAATATTCTAGCAAATAGATCAGCTGAGAGAATGTTGAAATATGCACAATCACCAAAATGAAACGTTTTGCCAAAAAAACACATTAATTGCATTTCCTAGTATGTGCAACCAAAAAAATTAAGCAGTCACCCAAGCGATCCCTTGAATAAAATGTTGATATATGCACCCGGACCACTGAAAGTGCTTAATTCTGCCCACCGCACCACTGAAGCCTCAGCAATAAAATATTAAGCCTCTCATACCACCCAGACATTATTCAGTAGAAAGACTAAATCAGAATATATGTTCAGAATGTTTGGATATATTGATCAGCACTGTCCCTGTTAGGATATATTGATCAGCACTGTCCCCGTTATCCATCATTCCAACATTTTTACATAACCAGGGACACGTTTATAGTGTTAGTATTGTTAACCTGAGAAGTATTTCCTCAAGGAACATCTTCATTAGTATGTCCAGGTATACAAATGCACCACCCTGAGACATTCACCCAAGCAACCCCTTCAGTAAAATATTGAGGTATGCACAATCTTTTGTCTGAAGCATGTGGGAAAATGTGTTTTGGTCTGATGAGACCAAGGTTGAACTTTTTGGCCACAATTCCGAAATGGACATTTGGCACAAAAATAACAGTTTGCATCACCAAAAGAACACCATCCCCATGGTGAAGTGGTGGCAGTATCATGCTTTGGGGTTGCTTTTCTTCAGCTGGAAATGGGGATTTACTCAAGGTGGAGGGAATTATGAACAGTTCCAAATACCGGTCACTTTTGTCCCAAAACCTTCAGGCGTCTGCTAGAAAGCTCAAGATAAAGAGGTATTTCAGCTTTCACCATGACAGTGACCCCAAGCATACATCCAAATCACAAAATCATGGCTTCACTCGAAGAAAATAGTTTTCAAATGGCCCAGCCACAGCCCAGACCTAACGCCAATAGAGAATCTGTGTGGTGACTTGAAGAGGTCTGTGCACAAGAGATGCGCTTACAGTCTGTCATTTGTTCCCAGTTAATTCAAGTACACACTTGAAAGCTGGACACATAAAAAAAAAATATATCATAATCATCTCTGAAGCCTGAGCTTTTTATACCATATTTGTACCACAATGACTCTAACAAATAGATCAGCTCAGACAACAGGTCATGGCACCATGGTACAAATTACTGTAAGCTAAGTAAATAAATAAAATGAAACCGAGGAAAACGTAGCTAGTAATCAATAATGTAACTGCCCCCCACCCCAGTGAGTGCCACTGCATGGTGATTGCTAATCCTGACAGTAACCTTTTTTCCTGAATGACCCTTGACAGCGTTATGGATCAAACATTGTCATTTTTCCCATTGGTGATTTCTAACTATACATTACATCACCATAATTTTGTAGTGCTTCGTCTTTATACTTGAAGATATTCAACAATGTACATTTAACTGAATGGTTAAAATTCCTGTTAAATGGCATCTTCAACAATCTTGAGTCTCAGGTCATTAAATTTCACTGCCAACAATCTCAAGTCTCATTTCTGTTTACTACCATCAGCCTAAATGTATAAAGCTAATTGTATGGTGCCGTTTGTTTTCTGCTCCATGCTTCCAGTGCTAGGTGTCTGAGCTGCCTTGTCACTTTCAAGCTTACAGTAGACAACACATAGGGTTATTGCTATATTACTGCTAAATTATACTTTAATCTTGGCACTGAATTTACTACATTTAAAATTATTTAAATGAAACAACTAAGGCAAATGGATATTGGTAATTCTGTTAGCAGAAAACTATTGTAGTGCAAGCATACGCTGGTTATGCTCTAAAACTGAAAGAAAAATAACCTTGTTATAATACGGTTCATACATAAGAACATTTTAATTATAAATATCACTTTTATAACTAAGCCATCACTGTCTTACCACACACACTGCAGTCACCATGGAGCTGTATAGGAAACCAAGTAATAGTTTTAAAAGATGTAACACATCTCACACTGCCAGAAAAAAATGACAGAACTAAAGTGCCCTGAGAAAAAAATGATGCATGTTGTTTTATTTCAATGTCAATAGAAAATCAGAGTTCTCCATTATCCTACAACAAACTGGGAAAACATAGACTGAGAGTGTATAAGATGGAGACATAGAGATGGAGAAAAATAAAGAAAATATTTTTCTGCTGTACAGATTTTGGAGTTGTCCCAAGGAAATAAAGCAAAACCTGGCAATATTGATGAAAATGATGATTAGATATTTTTATTTTAGCTCATCAGCCTAAGACAAATAACATCATTGCTAAATGGTTGCAGCTCATGGATAAGGTAAAGGAAACACCCAGTTACTTCATCCTGAGATAACCTAGCCATTAGAAGTCTTACTACTGCAGGGTATTTTCACCCTTCGAACATGCAGATGTTACCGCACAGAAGAACCTGCTAGCGCTGAGTTCATCGCAATGCATTTCTAAGAAGCTGCCAGTGGCTAAGAATTGCCTCGGAACCAAGATAACTGTCTGGGTAAATTCATTTTGGACACACAAGAAAAACAAACTTCTTCAACCAAGAAAATGTCACTGGAGTGGCAGGCGAATAAAACAAGTGAATGCACTTTGCAAACAGCTTGTTTTATTCGTCTGCCATTCCGGTGCTATTTTCTTGCACTTTAAAAACAGCTTGTTTTATTCATCCGCCGCTCCTGTGCCGTCTTCTTGGTTAAATTAATTTTGTGTACAGGTCTCTGGTCAGCACTTTTAAAGGACTAATTTCTAATTCCTGTGCTGGTTCTTTTCTGGCAGCCTTTGTGTCATCTGTTATGTGCTTCTTCTAAAATAAAGTTGCATTGATATGCACATGAATGCAGAAAAAAATGTTCGTTAATTTTCAAGGAGGCATATAGGTAGCAGATGTAACTAGGGATGAAGTATATAAGAACATGAGAACGTTCATAGGTTCATAGGTTTATACTAGGCTATCTGCCCTAAGGCATTTATAAGCCTAGCCCAAAGTTTTGTGGCTTACGCCACCTCTTATATGAAAAAATACTGTGCCCATTAGTTTGTTGTGCCTCTGTCCAGCAGTGACACAGAGATGATTCGGGGTAAACCTACGATCTCCCATCCACAGGTCAAGATTTCTCTTGAACAATGTTGATCTACATTAACTGCTTATGTACATTTGTTTACTCTATTAAGTCAACAAAATGTATACTTAGGTAAACAATCCTGATGTATCTAGCACTGGTGATATAAACAAAATTTGTTAAAGCCAGGCTGCCCCTTCACAACAATAAACCACACTGTTAAAAAAATTCCCTCCATCAAAGCCCTACTGACAATTTCCACCACTATGGAAGGAATCTATGTTCATGCAGTCCCTAAGTGACAAACCATGCCACTAATCCCCACTTTATACAGAACTTTGTTGAATGTATGTACTTATGCACTTTTATACCCTTTTTATTTTATATGAAAATGAAACTATGTTAGAGTCACAGCCCTGTCATAATCGTACCTCCAAAGTGGGCAAAGGAGTGATAAGTGCTCACAACTGAGACTAAAAGCACAAAATCATCATCAACCCTCTTTTCCCCCATTTTCTACATGGGGCCAGGGTGTCATGTCAACTGCCACAAACTAGAAGCACAAAATAAAGCAGAATAAAGTGCAATTGCTTATAACTGCCAAAATCCCATCACTAATAATGTGCATTTCAAAATGTCAAAGAGAGATTTACAAAACTATCATAAGTTTATACTACGCCAACTACCACCAGGGTCTTTACAAGCCTAGCCCTGCAACACAAACCAGTTTTGTCTTCCAAACTCCTTGAAAGTCTACATGGTTGGGTATTTTAGTAAAGAGGTAGCCAAGACTTATGTTAGGAGATTACTTACTGTCGATATCTGTTCATTAGACACATGTGGGCTAGACTGGGTGCAAATTTTATTTCCCAGCCAATGACCAAGGTTTCTTTTGAATAGGGTCACAGATGTACTCAGCTTCACGTAGACAGAAGCTTATCCCATAGCACAGGAATCCTTTGAGACCTATACAGGTTTATCCGTAAAGTTATATTTATGTTGTAGGTAAAGTTCAGGTACTTGGAGCTAATGTTTCTAGTGCCATTTGTTTTGCAGATGTGCATGAGATCCATCACACCTGGATATGAGTATGCCTTATATGCTAAGCACAGGCTGCCTCTCAGTAACCAGTAGGAGACTGAGTACAGAGATAAGATCTTAATGTGCTCTGTATAGGGCAAGGAATTCATACCCTGGATTCTCCTAGTGAAAAACCTTTGAGGGCATTCCAACTGTTTCATCCTTGATAAAGTTAATATCAAATGGGGCACTGTACTCAAAAGTGGGTCTGATAAAGGCTGACTACACTGGCACTACAACTTTATTGGCAAATCGCTAGCTACTTTTGTGGACCATTTTAAGCCTAGTCACTTTATCCTTGATAAGAATGTGAGTTAAAACTTTAACCATTATGCCAACCCTCAACCCTTGGGTGATCATACCTCTGTAGAACACTTTTTTTCCAAAAAAAAAAATGTATGGTGTTGCAATACCTCATAACATGTGCCATTACATTGATACAATCACAGTTTTAGAATACCTCATTTGTGATTACTACATCATGAAAGCATTATGTATCAATGCTCAAAGTAAAAAAAAGCGTATTACACATACTAAAACATTTTTAGCGATCAACATTATACGACATTTGCAGGTTTTAGATTCAGCTCGTCTGCCTCACCCACATCCTTTCCTCTGTGATGTATGACCAAGCACACACGAAAATCACAAACATAGCAACATTATCGTTCCCAGAGTTTAATATTAATAGTATAACATACATAAAAAAATACATCAAGTAGACACTCAGATTTGTACCACAATCAATAGCAATACAGTTCAAATTACAATTTGCAACACTGTACAATATTTCATACTAACAAGAAACACCCCTGGCGTTAACACCACAAGGAATGGAAACCAAAACGATCAAGCTAATCTACTGTTAAAATAGCCACAAGAAGCAAACGTCATACAAACACAGATAAACACTGAACCACCAGAATACTGCTGACGACATACAGCCTCACACATATTTTATTGTTACCAGCGCAAAAAAATTGTGACTGCAACAAGAAGAGAATATATACAGCAGGGCGAGGGAACAAGACCTTGACCGTTCAACGCCTGACAGGGCACAATAAACTTAAAATATTCCAAAGATCAGTTTCGCAATAGAAAATACATACCCCAAATCTTCCAATGAGTCTAATATTTCGCTTTCCATTATATCACACAATGTACTAACTACAATGTTATATATGGCACCCACAACCAGGTGAGGCACGTTGAAAAGGGGTTAATAGGAAGCTATTTCGCTGCTGGGTTGGCATGTGAGGGTGACATGATAACAAGTGGCAAATGACTGCAATGTAATATGGACACATGGCACTGCCTTCCGTTAATGTTAGGAGACTGGTTGCGACATGATTTGTTAAAGACAAAGTTTCTGTGTACACAAAATTTTAAGTGAAACATTTTATACAGTGATAACTCAGCACTCTAACCTCAAAACATATCTAGAATGTTATATTAAAACATTTTAACAATTACTATAACATCCTGTGGTTCCTGCTCAACAAATTATATAAAACAGACTCGGTTAGGGACAGCACATCAGATCGGGTCCGCTAATGACTTGACAGTTATTTTTACCGTGTCGAGTTACCAGACCGATGAGTGAATATTCTACAGCGAAATGTTTTTGATTTATCTGTTTCAGTGCAACAAAACAGGTGGAAAATATCGGAATGTGGTTATTGCAGAACCATTCATGCAGAACGAAGTGGACAAGCCTACTCATCCTAGGGTTAACAGTCGAGAGCTACACCATATGAACATTTAGACAGTGTTATGAAGTACTGCTATTAACAGAAAAATAGAAGAGAGCCACTACCTCACACTAATTGTTTATCTTCAAGCAGTCATTACCATGCAGTAATTGCAAATGTACTCCTTAGCTGAGCTGGGAAACACATTGTAAGCTGAACCGAAACTCTTTGTAGCTCTGTCATCTGTAGAACACATGAGTCCCCACATAAAACAGGGATCCAGTAGCAGGTAAAATCGCCAAATATTTGCAGAGGGAAAAGAAATACCTGCTGCTGGACCCTCTAGTTATTCATAAAAAACTAAAAGAAAATAATGTTCGGGATGGAGGTGTGTTGCAAGTGGTGGCTTGGATTGCAACAATCTGATTGGCTGCCACCACTTGCTTTATCAACTGCTTTCGAAGGCAATTTTCGATTAAAAGTTTAATGTGACCTTAATGTAAAATCATGCTGAATCATAACTGCATAAGATAAATTACAAGTTCAGTTACGATTTCAGCGTGTTTTACATTAAGGTCAGCTAGAAATCTGCAATAGAGTTACTCACGCTTGTGGAAGGCACTCGAGGGTAACAGCTTACAATTACTATCTTCTCATGGCGCGCTCAGTGTTAAGCACAGATGCACCATGAGAAGGTACTCGGGGTTAATGAGTTAAGAGTGAGGGTGAGTTGATTAAAGTGAAGGAGTTGTGGGAGTTCTAGCCAGTTTAGTTCTTTAAGAGAGATACAATGATGGCTGCAGTAGGAGGTTCCAGTGGCAAATTTAGCAATTTTGTTGTAAAAAGCATCCAGCTTGTGTAATCTGTCTGTCTAAGGTTGGTAAGTATGGGAGATGCATAGAGTAGGGTGGAGTTTAGCTGGGAATTGGCTATGGAGATTCTAGCCGCCTTGGTTAGGAATTGGCGGCTTTGATATAATGCACCAAGTTTCTTGTGAACTTTTTTTATTGTGAGAGATATGTGGGTGTCAAATCTAAGTTTATTGTCGATTTTCACACCGAGTAATTTTGTGTGTTCTGATGGAGAGATGATGGTATTGTCTTTGGTGAGAATGTTGAAGTGGGGGGTGTTTTGGGTGCCTTTGGAAGGTTGGAACAGGAGAAGTTTTGTCTTACTTGGGTTGAGTAGGAGCTGAGCATTGGATAGCCAGCTTTCTACAGAAGAGAATGATTCCTGTGTGATTTGTTGTAGTTCTGGTAGAGTGCAGGCAGAGCAGATGAGAGTAGAGTCATCTGCGTACTGTATAAGAGATGCTTGTGTGGTGGCAGTATGTAGGTTGTTAGTGAAAAGTGAGAATAGCAGAGGGTCAAGGATAGACCCTTGGGGAACTATGAGAGTAACTGGGAGGTGAGGTGATAGGTTATCGTCCCAGATTACTGATTGCTGGCGTCCGTGTAGATAGCTGTGGAACCAGTTGCAGGCTGATTGTGAGAAGGCGAGGTTGGGGAGAGTAGAGAGTAGTAGCTCATGAGATACCATGTCAAAGGCCTTTGAGAGATATAGAAATACGGCAGTAGAGAAGAGGCCATTGTATTTGTGATGAAGTGTAGTGTTGGTGAAGGAGAGCAGAGCGGAGGTAGTGCTGTGATATGGCCTGAAACCATGTTGGGTTTTGGAGAGGAGATTATTTGCTAGGAGGTAGTTGGAGACCTGGGGTTGATACATTTTTCAAGTATCTTGGAGAGAGGGGAGAGGATAGCAAAGGGGCAGTAACTGGAGAAGTCAGTGGAGGGGGTGCCTTTGTGGAGGGGAATGATGTGGGATATTTTCCATATCGAGGGAACATAGCCTTCTGTTATGCAATGGTTGATTAGAACTGCAATTGGGTAGGCTAGTGTATCAGCTGCAATTTTCAAGTATTCAGAGAGGAGGTTGTCAGCTGCAAGTTTGGTGGGTTAAAGTTTTGACAATAGTCTTTTTATGTTGGAGGTAGGTACTGAGATGAAGAAGAAAAGAGGAGTGGGGGGTTTAAGGTTAGGAGTTGGGGGGGCTGTTGAAGGGAAGTGTTTGTTTAGAGATGTTATAGTTTCAGTGAAGTGTTTGTTGAAGGATTCAGCAATACACCTGAAGGAGGGGGGAATAGACTGCTGGGGGGTATCAACCTTCCCTGGGTGGAGGATGGTGTTAATAGTGGACCAGAATTGCTTAGGGTTATGGTTGGTAGAGTTTAGGATGGATTTATAGTAGAGGGATTTGTCTAATTTTATATGCTTTTCGGCTTTATTGCGCAGTTCAAGGAATGATTGCCTGTCTGAGTTATTTTGTGTTAGTCATCAGTGCTCCCAGGCCTTATTTCTGGATTTAATTAGGGTTCTGGTGGTCAATTAATCAATTAACACACATATATATATATATATATATATATATATATATATATATATATATATATACACACACACACACATATATATATATATATACACAGTATACACACACACACACACACACACACACACATATATATATATATATATATATATATATATATATATATATATATATGGGTCTACCTGAAAACACTGACATGCAAAAACACAGACACCGAGATAATTGACACCACAAAACCGAAAGTTCAAAAACACGAAACTTCACATGCCGACAAGCCACAATCCCGACAATCAACAAAACAAAACAAATACCTTTTCAGTAAAACACACATACAACACAAGCACACCAAAAACCTTACAAACCTACACTAAACCTTACATACACAACTATCTATGCACTAGCCTTAACCCAAACCCTAAGGTCCATCACTATCGCAGACTCACCTAACCTGCGCCCTAACCCTAACTCACTTAACCCACCCCAACCCTAAAGTCTGCCACTATCGCACACTTACCTTACCCGTACCCTAACCCTAACTCACTTAACCCGCCCCTAACCTTAAAGTTTGTCACTATCGCACACTTACCCGCACCTTGACCCTAATGTCCGTCACTATCACACACTTACCTTAACATGTCGGTGTTCTCAGCGTCGGGATTTTCAATCGTCGGTCATCTCCGCTGTCGATTATCTCGTTGTCGGCTTTGTCAGCATTCAGTGTTTTCAGGTAGACCCATATATATATATATATATATATATATATATATATATATATATATATATATATATATATATACACACACACACACACACACACACACACACACACACATACATATACATACATGCCCCTCCAGGCATATCTAAAGGTCAGTTCCCTGTGCTTTTTCCAATTAACCTGGTGAACTTGGGCATCCTGCGGCAATGTAGCAACTGCCTCATGTACACTGACAACCCTATCCTCTTACCTCTCAACACTCAGACTTGCGAGAGATGCACTTATATATCCAAAATGGAAGCCACGCACTCTCCAGCCAAGACTGGAATAGCTGGTCAAGAGAAGAAGGTCAACACTTGCACCACACCACATGGAACACATAGCCCTCCAGAACACACACCAACACTGCCTTCACATAAAAACACAACCCACACACCCACCTTCACGGAGGCTCTCAATAAAAATCTACCCAAACAGCAGAGACCTCCAAGGCAGAAATGCACTCGACCACCACAACACAACACTAATCACAAGATACATAACTCTCCTAAACAGTGTGCCACTCAACCAAAGCCCCTAAGGCAAAACAGCATGCCCAACAGACTAATCACTGGTAACTCGATAGTGAGAAACACTGATGTCTCACTCACTAGGTTGAACAAGGAGAGAGCAAAGTAAGCTGCCTGTCAGGCACCAGTATCCGCCACATAATGCACACACTCAGGTCCCTCAACAACAGGTACAAATATGACTCTGTCATTGAACATGTGGGTGTGAATGACCTGAGATGTACCTCCCTGGACTACATGAAAAGAGACATGGAGGAGCTCTTGGATTAAGTAGCCCAGATGGGTATGACCCTAACCCCGAGCAGCATCCTACCATCATCCAGAATGATACCACAGTATAAGCAGAAAATTATTGACTTCAACAATTGGCTAAGTTTCTGGTGTCATTTTAAGGGGATCCAGTATCTGTCTGCCTGGGATGACATGATTGACAGACCTTGATGCTTTGCCAGAGATGTCCTGCGTTTGTCACTCCGCGGCTTCCGTATACTGGCCAAGGCTCTTGCCACCCCTATAGTGCCTTTTTTAGGCAGTGTTCCAAATTCCAAATTACCACCATAACAGCTACAAACAAATGCAATCTGAGGGTCATACTGCTCAATGCTAGACGTCTAAATCTCAAAATGCACTTGCTCGAAGCACTCCTTAAAATGGAGTACATCGACATTTGTACTGTAGCAGAGACCTGGTTCAAGGCAGCAGAAAGCACCCCTGCAATACCAGGCTATAACTCATTCCACACCTTTCGGCCCCAGAACTTGGACCGAAGCTCCAAAGGCGGTGCTGTTTCCATATTCATAAAGGATGTGCACACCTCCAGACTGGAAGCCCAACATAATGCATCTGAGATACTTCACGTGCAGCCAACATTGGGTAAGAAAGCGATTCAGGTTGTAGCCTGCTGTAGGTCCACAGCCATGTCCCAAGACTCATACTCCATGTTCCTAAGCACTCAGGAAAATATCAGGGTCCAATCTAACACTCTCATACTGGGTGACATCAACTACTCCTCCATTAACTGGGAAAACTACTCATGTACCAATACACTTGCCCAACATTTCCTAGAATTCATTAATTCCAATGCCCTGGACCAGCTCGTTCTTATCCCCACTAGAGGTAGCAACATCCTAACATCCTTGACCTGGTCATTACTAACATGGGTGACCATTGCTCTACACCAGTAGTCAACTCCTCCCTGGTTAGATCCGACCACAAACTAATCACCTTGGAAATCCCCCCCGCAAAGGTAACCACCATGAAAACCTTCTCCAAAGCTAACTTTGGGCTCCTAAAAACATAGGTGGCTAAGTTCACGGCAACCATGCAAATGGAGAATAGTTGCATGACTGCCGAATCATACACCAATGCACTGTACAAACACGTACACAAATGCATGGATCTTGTCATACCCAATAGAACCAAGATGCTCTACTCCAAAAAAGGAAGCCAATCTGGTGGTCCCCTGCCATAAATAAACTCTACAATAGAAGAAAGAACTGATGCAGAATAAGGTGAAGTCCCAAGACTGGAAAAACTCCCTTATCAGCCTCAAGAAAAAATTGAGATCCCTCATCAAATCCTCTAAAGCTAGCTATGAAAACAGAATTGCAGCAGATAGTAAAGACAACCACAGGGCCTTCTATAGTTATGTCAAGAATCTCCCCACAATACCCAGATTTGCGCTGAGCTACTGCACAATGCTACCTCCTATATCAAGTCAACAGATATTGCCAATACACTGGCCGACAAATTCAGTGCCAACTTTACCCCTCCCCCCCAAGGACAAATCACAATACAGTAGATTAGCAGGCACCCAGTATTACTGTCCAAGGTCAAGAATACAGCTTCTATGGGACCTGACAATATCCCTGGCTGTGTTTTACATGAACTACAGAGTGAACTGGCACCTCATCTGTGTGCCCTGTTCAATCACAGCCTCACCTCAGGCTTTGTACTTACCGAACGGCACACTGCTACAGTCATCCTTCTCCACAAAAAAGGAGCGAATACAGACCCTGAGAAATATAGCCCCATTAGCCTGACGAGTCTGATATGCAAAGCAATGGAATGCATCATCATGGACCTAACAAATGAGGATATAGGGAATCTCCAAACACTGGATCCCACACAGTTTGGTTTTGTGAAGGGTAGATCATGCCTGCTCAACTTGGTCGACTTCTTTGAGTCAGTCACCAGAGATGTGGATGAAGGCAAGGTGGTTCATGCAGCCTATCCTGATCTGGCCAAGGCCTTTGATACCATTCCCCACTCAGGAATCATAGAAAAATTCACTAAGCTAGGCATCAACCCCTATATCACTAGATGGGTTGCAAACTGGCTCACAGATAGAACTCAAAGTGTGAAAGTAGCTGACTCCAAGTCAGACTGCTGACTAGTCATGAGTGGAGTCCCACAGGGTTCGGTCCTGGGTCCTCTCCTGTTTGGTATCTATTTCTCTGAAGTCCAGGCCAACACGAAGGGACTCTGGCTGACAAAGTTCACATACGATTGCAAGTTGGGAGCTATTATCAATTCCCCAAGTGATGTTGACATCCTACGGAAAGGCCTCACTGAGACCAACGATTGGTGTCAGAACCATGACCTTAAGCTCAAGGCCAAAAATGTGTTGTCATCCCCTTTGGGAAAAACCCGGTTCCCATGAATTACCACATCAATGGTAGTCCACTGAACACAGAATGCATTATAAGAGATCTGGGAACACAGGCTGACAGCAACCTCTCTTTTGACCACCACATTTCCACTGTGGTCAGGAAGTCCTTCTATGTGGCACATCTCATTACTAAAAGTTTTGCATCCAGGAAGAAAGAGGTCATTGTCTCCCTCTACTCTTCCCTCATTAGGCCAGTCATAGAGTACAATGCCCCATCTGGCATGTACCTCACTAGACACCTGCAATAACTGTAGAGACAGCAAACGTACCTCACAAAGAGGATCCTAGGCCTTAAACACTTATCCTATATGGACAGACTCAAAAAAACTCCAAGTATTCTCTGTCTCATATTGCCTACTTAGAGGCGATCTCTGCTTGACTTAAAAAGCCACGTCTGACCCAAATCTGTTAGAAATGCTGCATCTAAAGAAATTCCAATCGCTCCATGCCACACACTCCAGAGACCTCAACTTCATTACCACAATCAACAGAAAATGCTGGAGGGACAGGTTCATAACCCAGAGACTGCCCATGCTATGGAATAGACTTCCCATACATGTCAAGCAGAGCACCTCACTGGCCCTCTTCAAGAGACATCTTGATGAGTGGATGGGAGACAGAAAATTCACCCTGTGGATTACTCCAGTGGCTCTAATTGACAGAGGCACTGGGAACTAAGGTCAGGTGGCATGATGCCAGGGTAATCCTATGGGCTAGGCTTGTAAAGGTTCCAGGGCCATTAGCTTAGTACACACCTATGAACCTATGAACCTATATATACATACCTCTCTCTCTATATCATCATCTTCTTTCGGCTGTTCCCGTTAGGGGTCGCCACACCGGATCATCTGTTTCCATTTCTTCCTGTACTCTGCATCATGCTCTTTCACACCAACTGCCTGCATGTCCTCTCTCACCACATCCATAAACCTTATCTTAGGCCTTCCTCTTTTCCTCTTACCTGGCAGCTCCATCCTTAGCATCCTTTTCCCAATATACCCAGCATCCTTCCTCAGCACATGTCCAAACCAACGCAATCTCGCCTCTCTTGCTTTGTCTCCAAACTGTTCAACCTGAGCTGACCCTCTAATATACTGATTCCTAATCCTGTCTATCCTAGTCACACCCAGTGCAAATCTTAACATCTTTAACTCTGCCACCTCCAGCTCTGACTCCTGCCTTTTTGTCAATGCCACCGTCTCCAACCCATATAACATGGCTGGTCTCACTACCCTCTTGTAGACCTTCCCTTTCACTCTTACTGGTACCCGTCTGTCACAAATCACTCCTGACACTCTTCTCCAACCATTCCGCCCTGCCTGTACTCTCTTCTTCACCTCTCTTCCACACTCACCATTACTCTGAACTGTTGATTTCAAGTACTTAAACTCCTCCACCTTCGCCAACTCTACTCCCTGTATCCTCCCCATTCTTCCATCTTCCTTCTCATTCACACACATATGTTCTGCCTTAGTCCTGCTGACCTTCATTCCTCTCCTCTCTAAAGCATATCTCCACCTCTCCAGGGTCTCCTCAACCTGTTCCCTACTCTCACTACGTATCACAATGTCATCTGCAAACATCATAGTCCACGGGGCCTCCTGTCTGATCTCATCTGTCAACCTGTCCATCTCCACTGCAAATATGAAAGGGCTCAGAGCTGATCCTTGATGTAATCCCACATCCACCTTAAATGTATCTGTCACTCCCACCGCAGTCCTTACCAATGTCACACTACCCTCATACATATCCTGTACCACTCTTACATACTTCTCTGCCACTCCCGACTTCCTCATACAATACCACAACTCCTCTCTGGGCACCCTGTGATATGCTTTCTCTAAGTCCACAAAGACACAATGCAACTCCTTTTGAGCTTCTCTGTATTTCTCCAACAACATTCTCAGAGCAAACATTGCACCTGTAGTGCTCTTTCCTGGCATGAAACCATACTGCTGATCACTAATCCTCACCTCCCTTCTTAACCTAGCTTCCACTACTCTTTCCCATAACTTCAAGCTGCGACTGATCAGTTTTATCCCTCTGTAGTTACTGCAGCTCTGCACATCACCCTTATTCTTAACGATAGGTACCAAAACACTTTTTCTCCACTCCTCAGGCGTCCACTGACTTTCCAAAATTTCATTAAACAATCTGGTTAAAAATTTCTCTGTCATTTCTCTTAAGCACCTCCATGCTTCCACTGGTATGTCATCTGGGCCAACAGCCTTTCCATTCTTCATCCTCTTCATAGCTGTCCTTACATCCTCATTGCTAATCTGTTTCACTTCCTGATTCACTATCCCCACATCATCCAACCTTCTCTCTCTCTCTCATTCTCTTCATTCATCAGCCCTTCAAAGTACTCTTTCCATCTACTCAACACACTCTCCTTGCTTGTATGTTTCCCTCACTATCCTTTATCACCCTTACCTGCTGCACATCTTTCCCAGCTCTGTCCCTCTGTCTAGGTCCTTTTCTCCCTCTTTAGTGTCCAATCTCTCATACAACTCTCCATATGCCTTATCCTTAGCCTTTGCCGCCTCTCTCTTTGCCATGCGCCTCATCTCCTTATACTCATGTCTACTTTCTTCATCTCTTTGACAATCCCACTTCTTCTTCGCCAGCCTCTTCCTCTGTATACTCTCCTGTACTTCCTCATTCCACCACCAGGTCTCCTTGTCCTCCTTCCTCTGTCTAGATGTCACACCAAGCACCTTTCTAGCAGTATCCCTTACTAGCTCTGCTGTGGTTACCCAGCTATTCGGTAACTCTTCACTGCCTCCCAGTGCCTGTCTTAACTCTTCCCTGAACTCCACCTCACAATCACCCTTTTTTAACTTCCACCATTTAATCCTTGGCACTGCTTTCACACTCCTCCTCCTCTTCTTGATCACCAACGTCATCCTACAGACCACCATTCTATGCTGCTTAACTACACTTTCCCCTGTCACCACTTTACAGTCTCCAATCTCCTTTAGACTGGCCCTCCTACATAGGATATAATCCACCTGTGTGTATCTTCCTCCACTCTTGTGCGTCACCCTATGCTCCTCCCTCTTCTTAAAATACGTATTCACCACAGCCATGTCCATCCTTTTTGCAAAATCCACAATCATATAACCTTCTGCATTCCTCTCCTTAACACCATACCTACCCATCACTTCCTCATCCCCTCTGTTCACTTCACCAACATGCCCATTGAAGTCCACTCCAATCACTAGTCTCTCACCCATGGGTACACTCACCACCACTTCATCCAACTCACTCCGAATGTTTTCTTTCTCATCCATTGCACACCCAACTTGCGGAGCATATGCACTAACAACATTCATCATTACACCATCAATTTCAAGCTTCATAAACATCACTCTATCAGACACTCTCTTCATCTCCAAAACACTCTTGGCATACTGTTCCTTTAGGATAACCCCTACCCCATATCTCCTGCCATCCACACCATGAAAGAACAATTTGAACCCGCCTCCTATACACCTGGGCTTACTTCCCATCCATCTGGTCTCTTGCACGCACAATATATCAACCTTACTCTCTCCATTATATCAGTTAGCTCTCTCCCTTTACCAGTCATACTGCCAACATTCAAAGTCCCTACCTTCACTACTACACTCCTAACCTTCCTCCTCTCTTCCTGCCTTCGGGCATGCCTTCCCCCTCCTCTTCTCCTTCGGCCAACAGTAGCCCAATTTCCGCCAGCACCCTGTTGGTTAACAGTACTGGTGGTGGTCGTTGTTAACCTGGGCCACGACCAATCCAGTATGGAAATATGAAATGTTCTCTGTATAAGTCCTTTGGCAGAGGTTTTACACTGAATGCCCTTCCTGATGCAACCATCCCCATTTATTCGGGCTTGGGACCGGCACAAAGAAATGCACTGGCTTGTGCATCCCCAGTAGCTATATATATATATATATATATATATATATACACACACACACACACACACACACACACACACACACACACACACACACACGCAGATAGATGGGTCCACTATGTAATTTCGAAAAGTCAAAATCTCGAACATCAGAATCCCGATGTTCAAATGTTCAAAATTTAAAAATCTCGAAATGCAAAAAAAAAAAAACAAAACAAAACTAAAACAAAAAAAGTTAGACATCTCGTTGCTGCAGGGGATCAAGCACCCCTACACCCCCCATAGCCCTGCTACTTAAACATACTAACTCTGAGATCGCACTACAGTGAAGAAAATGGTAAAGTTACCGTTCTGCACTGTTGGCTGATATCAATTGTTAAACTTCGAGATTTCAAAATTTCAAACATCCAGACGTCAGGATTCTGATGTTCAGGATTTTGAGATTTCAAAATTAAGAAGTGGACCCAGATATATATATCACCTAAACACACTGTTCAAACTCAGCCTCTCCACAGGCTACATACTCATAGAGTGGTGCACAACCACGGTTATTCCAGTCCACAAAGGTGGAGCCACAACAGACCTCGGGAACTATCGCCCTATAAGCCTGACTAGCTTGGTCTGCAAGGCTATGGAGCGCATCATCATGGAACTCATTAACAGAGACATTGGGAACCTCCAAACACTGGATCTTACCCAGTTCAGCTTTGTTAAGGGCAGATCATGCCTCTTAAACCTGGTGGACTTCGTTGAGACAGTTACCAAGGCTATAGACGAGGGAAAGGTGGTACACACAGCCTACCGAGAGCTTGCAAAGGCCTTCAACACCATTCCCCATTCTGGTATTATAGACAAGCTCACCAGCCTGAACATAAACCCCTATGTCACAAGATGGGTTGCCAACTGGTTCACGGACAGAACCCACATGGTGAGAGTTGAGGGAGCTAGGCCCGATTCTAAACCAGTTACAAGTGGCATTTCCCAGGGCTCAGTCCTAGGACCCCTCCTGTTCGGCATATACTTCTCAGAGGTACAGGCAAGCACTGGAGGACTCTCCGGCTGACACAGACATCCTCCAAAAGGGTCTC